>NC_052947.1:15389047-15689047 GCF_013358895.1 Oreochromis aureus
CTTTTCTCCTTCTTAGTGTCCACCCTCCCATACAGCTCACTTTAAGCCGTTTCCTTTGCTCTTTCCACCTCTCTTTGCCATACATCTAGTCTCCAAGTATTCCTGTCTACTTACTTTCATCTTCCTGACTATTCCACTTTTTCTTTGCTAACCTCTTCCTTTGAACACTTTCTTGTATTTTCTTATTCCACCACCAAGTCTTATCATCTTCTTTCCTCTGTCCGGAGGATACACCAAACAGCTTCTTGGCACCTTCAATCAGTACTATAACTGTGCTTTTGCAGTCATCTGGTAACTTTTCCTACCAGCCAAAGCCTGTCTCATCTCCTCCCTGAACTCTCAGCAACATTCTTCCTCCTTCAACTTCCGCTATTTAATCCTTGCTGAGCTATCCTAATCCTTCCTTCTTGATGTCCAAAGTCATCCTACAGACGACCATCTGATGCTGCCTAGCCATATTCTCCCCTCACATCACATGGCAGACTCCCATTGCTCTCAAACTGCACCTTGTGCATAACATACAGTACAGTTCACGTGGGTGCACCTTCTTCCACTCCACTCACACATCACACCATGTTCCCGCTGCCTCTTAAAGTGTGTGTATACCACACTGATTTCCATAATTTTCACAAAATCCTCCACCATCCCATCTGCATTTCAAACTGAAATCCAACGTGTGGGGCATACACACTGACAACGTTCAACGTTACCCTTTCGTATATGACTGTATATGACACTCTCTTCCCCTCCACAACCCTATTCACATACTCTTCCTTCAAGATTACTCCTACTGTTGGTGTCTCTTTATATCTACACCAACAGTCAGAATCCATCTGCAGTGTTCCTGCTCTTGCCTCCCTTACACCTGATGTCCTGCACACACAATATAGTTAGTGTCCTTAATCTCACCTCTACACTTCCGCCTTTCCTTCTCTCTCACTGCCTTCAAACATGCCTCCCACCTTTCCTTTTCCCATTTCTTCGACCAACAGAAACACCTGTTTCACTGGCATGCTGTTGGCTACCAGCACCAGAGGCAGTCGTTTTTAACCCAATTCTGGTTAACAATCTGTTATAGATATCTCATTTTTGAAACACATGTTTTATTTGGTCAAGATTTTACATGGATGTCCTTCCTGGTACAACACTTCCCCTTTATCTGGACTTGGGACTGACATTAGGAGCACACTGGCAAATTTCTGGGTCCAATAGTTATCAGTTGTTAATAATTTGGCTAGAAGACCACAACTCTGACACGAACTGTTTGCATGCAACTATAAGTAGTGTAATTGCCATTGGGAAATGGGCCTTCCATAATTCTGAAGCTGAATTCTGAAGTATACTGTGGATTTAATAAATCACCCACACAGAGAAAGGTGTTTGAATCCTGATGAAAAGACTTCATATTTGCACAGTGCCATTTTTTCTTTTTTTACATTTTAATTGTACCCTCAAACATATAGCATACAGAGCGCTGAACACAGTAAAGTATCTGAAAAGGGAATTTGATTTGGCACCATCTCTTTAGAATAAACATTTTCATCCATTAACTTTTTCCTGAATAATTTACCATACATTACGTTTTGCACAAAGTGACTGCACTTTCTGCTTAGGCAGAGATGCAGGAGAAACTGACAGAATAATAGAGAATACATTTAGATAAATGCATTAACACTGGGAAATTGTCAAAGGAGAAGCCGCCTGTTTTGTTTGTTGGTCGATGAGTCACTCAAGAATAATCGTAATGCTTGATCCTTGTTTTTTAAAGTATCAGCAGGCTTCTGTTTCTATTTCTGTTTTTGACTAAATGCAGTGTGCTCGTGTATTCTGGTTAAAATCCAGCCCCAGGGAGTGTCTGACTTCATCAGCTCAGACATGGACTGCCTGCTGTTAGCATCCTAGTCTCGGTCCTTTGGGAGAATCTCAGCAGCTAAGGGCAGACCACCTTTGCACGAACTCAGTACTTATCAAATATTCACAAGAGGTTAGATAGCGATTACACCTAATATAACTAACATGTCTCACATGCTATCAATCAAAGCCTCGGTTGTTTTTCTAACAGAATAGATGCTATGCGGTCATAGTCTTGAAAACACGTGCTGCTCATTAATATTGATGGGCTAATGTTTATTTTTAGCAGTGTAGAACCCACCTGGCCACCAACATGTCATTCACGTATCATTTAAGGCATGACTGATACGCTAATTACAGTTTCATTTTTCACACATTGATTTCTTGCCTCGGCACTCATCACAGACATTCACCTATAGACGCACTCAGAAGCTGGAGCTTGAAAAGGAAGGCCTGACAGTAAGGCAAGGTCAGATTTCATGTAATATACATGTTTCCTCCCCTGAGAGCACACTTAGGAGAGAAGCACAGCGGAGAAATAAACCGAAGGCTTTTTTGTTTGTGAAACAAAATAGCACACTCTCTACAAACTTTAGCAACTTCTTGATACATTAATGGAAACTGATCCCTCATGTCAAATCTCATAGGCTATTTATACAATATTTTGTCATCCGTGAAATACAGCAGAATGAGGTGCCAGGTGAGGATGTAAAATTATCGCTTCTGATGCTCCAGTCTTAAGTCTCGCTGAGCAGAGGAAAAGATTAACTACATGACATCTTTAGACAGTGTTTCGGCTAAGCTGTCTGGTTGTCACAGTACCTCAAAACAGAGCTAATGTGTTCACACAGAGAAGTGTGAAGCGTTTTTGCCAGACCTCTGAATTATTGGCCATGTCTCCGTTTTTTGTTTTGTTTTGTTTTTTGTGTTTGAACGATTTAAATTGGACTCGTACTTAGTGACAGCACATCTCTACTTGGAAAGACTACAAAGTCAAGCAGGGAATGTCATCCTTACAACTTGGAAAATAGGGACCGAAAGGTGGACAAAATGGATCGATGCAACCTCAGCACGGCTCATGAGAATTCGAAATAACAAGAGCAAAAAATTCTTTGTCCACATCTGTACACTACCTCAGACAGATTTTGAACTTTAGCTGCTGAACATAGGTGGGCTGTTAGCAGCTAAAAGGATACTTTTGTAAGGAGTTGGTGCAGAGATCACTATTACTTATTACTACTTGTCCCACACTATGTACAAATTTGAATTTGAATTTTTCCTTGAGGGAATACAGTTTTCTACTTCCATTTAGGGTCATCAAAATATCTATCTATATATATATAGATAGATAGATAGATAGATAGATAGATAGATATACAAATAAATATTAAAAACTGTGGATTGGATACTTATTTGCAACCAACATTGCCTTCTTTGCTTCCTACAGCTGACACACAGCTTCACACAGCCCTGCTGCAGGCAAGCAAACACTTCCTCCCTTTACTTGCAGCTGAAGTAGCTGATACTAAACAACACTTTAGGGGGAATTTCAAGAGGTCAGTAAAGATCCTCTTTCAACAACTTTGAAGTAATAAATATTTATCATAGCTGTTAACCTTGCTGTCGCTCACTTTAACTTTAGCCTATTAGCAGTTACTCAATAATCACATTAGTCACCTTGTATAATTAAGCTAGCAGCTCTGGATAATAACAAAACCATAACATAAAACCCATGTTCTACCAGCACTTTCAGGACTCTATGCAGTCCTGTAGAAAACTAAGTACACCCAGTGATTCGGTATCTTCTAGAACCACTTTTACCAGCAATAACTTGAAGTGATCACGTCCATTATTGTTTTCTCAGTCTCTCACATCATTCAGGAGGAATTTTTGTCCACTCTTCTTTAGAACATTAATTCATTTCATTCAGGTTTGCAGGCATTTATTTATGGAAGTCTGGACTTTTGACTGGGCATTCGTAGCACCTTTATTCTTTTCTTTTCCTAACTTTCTGTTGTAGATCCATGACCTGTTGCATGACCCACTGTCCATTCAGTGACTGCAAGGTGCTCAGGTCCTGTGGCTGAGATGTAGCTCTTGGGTTTTTTGCAATTCTTTGAGCATTGCACAGTCTGACCTTTGGGGGAATTTGCTGGGACGTCCAGTCCTGGGAAGACTGTTACTTTAAATATGTGTATAACTAGTATACATAAGTTTCAGTACATTAAGTTCTGAGGAAGAGTTTAAGCTCAACTCTTCAAACAAAAGCAGGCTAACTAAATGTATAGCTCAGTCAGAGGTGGATGCCATTTTAATTATACACTAGAATGGCACTGCTGTCATGGCCTGGAAGGGATGATCATTTTCTAATCAGGCAGAGTTGAGGATAAAAAACCCACTTATATTAATGTCACCGGATGCCACAGCAGCACTAATTTACAAAGCTGTAAAGGATATATTTTTAGGGAGAAGCTTTCATAATTACAGTTTCACAGTTCACATCTTTTTCCAAGTTTTGGAAAATTAAAACACTTTTCTGACATTTCAGAAGTTTGGAGTGAAAGTGTAGGCAGTGGATGGCAGATGGATTAATCTCTTCCTGCTACACTTGCGAATGGTATCACACTTGGTCATTCAGTCTGTGTTGTGATAATTCAGATAACTGTGTACAGGCACAAGGGTCAAACGACAACAGAACCAATGAGCTAATCGGCACAATAGCTCACATACAAAGTCTGTATAGAGAGTGATATGTTTCTTAGGTGTACCGAGAAACTAGATTGACTGCTGCAGTTTCTTCTCGACAGAGTAAAACAGCAATAACAACCAAGAGATGAACCCCTATGATTGAGGAGGAGGAAGCAGCAGGCAGTCCCTACACTGATAATTCAAGTTTAATCTGAGCTCTGCAGGCATACACAACACCACAGATTTACTCTCGGTAGTCTAATGTTATCAAACCACACCAAACAAATGCACACACACACACACATATACAGAACTACAGATATAGCCAGAATTACACTGATTGCCAAAGAAGTTACCCTCGATAAGAAATAAAATTGTGTTTACATGCTGACGGCTGATACAAGGGACTGTTTCCTGCTACAGAAAGCATGATATGAATCACACCCAGCTACCACATTTGAAAGATGTGCTCTGAATCCCAACAAGCGAAGAATGGCAGCATTCACGCACAAAACAATGAGAGTATTGTTAGCACGGAGACATCGATCAGACTGACAGCATGTGAGTAAGTGCATGAGCTTCAAGTTCATTCGCATGTAGATTGCAAAATATATGACGATGATACTGATAAAATGGACAGTTTTGTGAGCAGTTTTTCAGGCATTTGCAAGTATACTGAATGCAGTGATACATACCTACCTCGAAATGCCCCAGCTATTATTAAGATCATCTAAATAAGAAATAGCATACAACATAGCCCTGTGATGGATTGGCAGCCTGTCCAAGATGCATACTGCCTCTCACCCTGTGCCTGCTGGGATAGGCTCCAGTCCCCCTGCACTTTTGAATTGGATAAGCAGAAGAAAATGAATGGCTGCATGAATTGATGGTACAAGTCACAGAAACACCTGAATAGCAGAGCATTCAGATGATGCAATCCATCCATTTATCTAAGAGGCAGCAGCCCTCACTCTTCTTATATACCGCCTCAAGCTCTACTCAGGGGACATTGCAGAGTTTCCAGTTTCCAGAGTCACCATATCATGAGTCTGATTCAAGATCTCTTCTTCGTTTGAAATCCCCAAAACACCTCATCTCAGAGGATGCCCAAAGCATTAAAATGTTCCTCTTTTAAATGTTGAGGAGCTCCAGGAGTTCCAGTCTGATCCCCTCCTAAATTACTGAGCGCCTCGACCTTATTATCAATGATCAACTAAGCCACCCTTGTCAGCGATTGTCCTCCACTTGCATCCATAATCTTTTTCAGTCACTCTCCACAGTAGTCAATCTGTAAATTCATAGCTTACCTTAATGCCAAGCTTTGTCTTTGTATGACAGACCAGTATAGCATCTGCATCATTCACACACACACACACACACACACACACACACACACACACACACACACACACACACAATGGAGCTGATTATTCTCATCCCAGCCTCTTCACACACAGCTGCAAACCATCACTGCATGAGTTGAAGGTCATCGCTTGAGCCAAGAGATCGCATCATTTGCAAAAGTAAAAAGGTGCGATCCTGGGACCCCCACACCCCACAGCCCATTACTGCACCCACAAATTCTGTCTGTAAAACTCATGATCACAGTTGATGACAAAGAGCAGCTTTCCTCTACACATACATACTTCCTGAAATTAACCAGAACACCATCTACCTCAGCAACATTTAAACACATGTTTATATTCAAGTCTTCTAGGAGCAGAGGACAAGGTCAGGTTATTATTTTAGAGCCAAAAAAATATAAACAGTGATTATTGGGCCACAGGATTTCCGACTCAGACACATTAAAGTGAGTTCCAAGCCATAAGCAAGTAACTGTTATAAATATTACATCAAATGCTAAATGGGTCTGAGGTGTTTGTGCTGATATGCTGCGTTTGGTTTTCACCAAACGTGGCATTGTGGCCAAAGGTCTCTATTGTGGTGTCCTATGTGCAAAGGAGATTGTTCCAGAAGTTTTTTAGTTTGCTCAAATGTACAGTCCAAGCTGTGCTGCCATGTTCTGTTTAGAGAGAGGAGACTTTCTCCTGGCACTTCTTCCAAACAAGCTGCATGTGTTTTGTGTTTTTCTAATTTTGCTTTTCTCTCATGAACTTTAACACTTAACAAGCTAACTGACGACTTTAGAGTCTGAGATGTAGCTCTTGAGTTTTTGGCAGTTTTCTGAGCATTACACAGTCTGACCACAGGGAGGGGATGAATCTGCTGGGCCATCCACTCCTAGGACAGCTGTAGCATTGTGTTAACACACACCCAAATGCTCCAGACCAAGAAAAACTCCCAAAATTTCTACTTTTACAGAGGTGCTCACACTTGCTGGTGATCGCTAAAACAAGCGTATTTGATTAGCATCACCTGGCTGCTATACTGACCTTCCTAATTCCTTCTTATTTCATTTTTGATAGGAGTGCACAGAGTCATGAGAAATTTTTCTGTTTCACATGAATGTGCATCTCTGTCTGCCCAGAATCATCAGTCCTCTCCTCATTCCTCATTTTAAAGAGTTACAGACAACACATCACTGGACAGTCAGCATGTTAGCTGAATAGCACCAGCAGCCTTGATGCTAGTTTCAAATTTCAGTACTCAAAAATATACAGTTAAATTGATTGTTTATTTAAAACACATACAACTTAAATCCTTGACTTAAATCCTAGAATTGAAGCTGATATTCATTGGTAAATCATCTATATTTTTACATACATGATTAAAATGTAAATAGAAGAAACAGTGTTGACTTTGGGCTGGGAGCATAAAGCTCTCAATTTTCCACCAGTAATATCAGTCAACATCCTGCTGAGAATCACTGCTGGCTTGTTTTGGCCATGGGCGGCAATCTCTTCTTAACAAAGGTGTTTTGATTAATATGTATTCCCTGGGATGTGTTACCCATTTAGGATACAGATCTAAACAGTGGGTGAAATTAACAGCAACCTTTAAATGTCAACCCCAGTTTCAGAATGAAGACATTAAACTAGTCTGTGTATGACTGCATTGCTTTAAGCTATTGTGTCTTAATTGGTGGATGTTTGGGCTCTCGGAGCTGATAATAGTCTGTTTGCCCTTGGGTAAAGTCAAGTCTTTTGTCAACAGCAGGTGATGTACCTTGAGTTATACCCTGTTGTGCTGATGTGTCACATTTGGCAAGATGAATGATCACAGCAATATAGTCATCTTTACTGTAGCAATCCATCAACACTGCAGAGAGAGCACTGCTCGCTGCATGGGCTTACTTTCGTTTTCTTTTTTTGAAGAAAATGTGAAAAAGAAAGCAAAACAAGCGGATGAGATATTGAAAGAAGTGGGGCGAGTTTTCCTTTAATAATATGCAAATGAGATATGAGCAACAGATGACAGGTAAATAACACATTTCAATTCAACATTCAGGGAATTTGATGAAAAAATCAGATTGTCGCTCATCCTCTACAATCAGCAATGCCAAATTCAGTGCTGTGGAAGTGAGGAGCTTGTCAAGGTAAAAGAGTGTGACACTCACCATCATCTGCTGAAAACAGAAAACATTTTAATTACGTCTCTTTGTGTGTGCACATGAGAAATCTAAGGCCGCAAAAATTCAATCAGCCACGTTATGCGGAAGCTCCCATCAAAACACTCCAGTCTGGACAAAGGGCCCACTTTGGGGTGTTTCACTTTCATTAGTATTTATTCCTGAAAATTGGCCTCAGGCAGTGTAAAGTGGCGGCGAGATTGCTGACACAAACAACAAAACACATATTTTCTCCGTGAAAGGAAACGAGTGGGAAGCAGTGCAATCTTTTACAGGACCTAAGCGCGAGGTTTCAGTGCCAGGAATCATGGCAGAGCTGCTCTTCACAGCATTTCATGGGAAGTTGGAGGTGGAGGGGGAACTCGGGTTTTTAACAGAAAAACTGGAAAATAATGTAATTTTCTAACAATGGAACAGAATAATATAAGTGAATTAGGGTGAGCTTAATGTCCTTATGTGTTCGAAGTACTTAATGAGGTGTAATAAATGATGCCTCTTCGCTGCATCCAGCAATATAGCAGAGGACGGAGATAATAGCAGATTATTTTCAAGTCATTTAGAGTTACTGAATAATTCAAGTATGATGAGAGGAGTTGTGCTAATGGATGTTTCACATCAGGGTCTGTAAAAACGTCTCTCTGTGGGGGGCTTTAGGCATTCATTTATTTTTTACAGTGTTGCAGATGTTTGAAAGTTTCAGATTTTTCATGACATTAAAATGACAGATTGTAACCAAGCTTTCTGCTTCTGAAGGAAGCTGTGTGCAAAGTGCGTAACATTTCATTTTATCTAACGAGCTCAAATCTACAGCAGTTCTGAGCTTCTTATTAGATAAGCATATCACTGTAAAGACAAATTATAGGAAATAAAGAACTGAATGTCTAATAAAAGGTGTTGGCTTGGGTGTTATTACTGAAATATGGCTTTGTGGTCCAGGTGGCCCACCACAAAGAGGCTTTTTGTTTTTTTTATATATTTTTTAACCTTTTAGACAACAGTAAGCTGCCCTTTACCCAAACTCTGTAACTTTACTGCACTCTTCCCCAGACAGCCCTCTCAAACCGTTTCCACTGTTGTTTTCCCTGCAACAACTCATCTCCCACGAGATTGCTCTTTGAGTGAAATTTCTCTGTGGAGATCCTTTCCATAACGTTAGACCCTTTGAATAACAATCTAAGCCTGTCAGTGGCAAAAACAAATACTTTGGCTTTGACATGGAAAATTGTCCAATGGGATTAAATTGCACTTGTTTTGTGGTTGCTGCATTTTCACTCGCTGTGGGACTTCAAACACTTTAGTCTGCCTTGTTGTTCTAGATTGCGGTTGCCGAGACACTAATTTCTATAAAGAGATGTTCATGTATGAATATGCAGGACTGGTAGACGCTGACCTTTGTTTACATGCAGGCAAATGGTCCGTCTGGAGAACAAGAAAGGGAACACGCTTGCCAAAATGCAGTCATGAAATCATCAGCTATTGGTTGACGATTTCACCCTTATTTTCTTGCAATAAAATATTTGCGTTTGGAAAATGATCACCGGTTCGTTAATGAGTAATATCTGTCAGCTGCCAAACTGGTACCGTGACTACCTCTTGCCCTCGGAGGCAAAGTTAGTAAAAAGCTGTTGAATTGAAGATTGTGGCGACAGCCGCTACTCTTTGTTTTGTGGAAAGCGGGACACATTGATAGCTTATTTTCTGCCCATACACTCTTACTGTGCTTATCATCTGATTGCTCTTTTGATTGCTTCTCAGAATTTTTTTTTTTCTTTTCTGATTGCGGCTGGAAAACTGACAAATGCCGTGCTTCATCTCGCGTGTGACAGTCACTGTGAGTAAAAGTTTACGACACTGAAACTGACCAAGCTTTAATCAAACACTAATAGTGTATTTATCATAGATACAGCTATGGAGTATACAACACTATAATTCATAGATCTAATAACACTATTGCTGTCTACATTACTTATACAGGCAGCGGAGCAAAAATGATTAACAATTACTCAGACTTTAAATGGGCTTTGCAAAATATTCATTTATAGTCTATAGTTCCAGTTAAAAATGCTGATATTTACATTTTCATGTCCATTTCCAGTGTAGTCTTGTAATTAGTACAACATAATAACAGCTCCATGAACGAGTGATATGAATATAACAAGCTACCAGGTTGAACAGGTTTCTTCCTTGTTGTACAGTTTTTACAACATTTTAATGTGTAATGTATTTAAATGTAGAGACAGCAGAGTGTTTGACAGTTATTATACATATCACAGCAGTGAGGCAACAGCTGCTGCTGGGATAAGGCAAACTAACCGTACAACTCCAGCACAATATAAGAGGATACGAGGCAATAGCTCTAATAATGCAAATGACTGTGACTGCATTTGCTAATAATTATTTTAGATTGCAGCACATGATTGTGCACAGCTCTCTTAAGGTCCCACCTCAGCATTTCAATCAGGTTGAGGTCTAGACTTTGACTGGGTCACTGCAGCACTTTGATTCTTTTCTTTTTCAGTCATTCTGTTGTAGATTTCCTGCTGTGTTTGGGATCATTGTCCTGCTGCATAAACCCAAATTCTGCCAAGCTTTAGCTGTTGGACAGGTGGCTTCACATTTGACTCTAAAATAGTTTAATGGCTAATGGCAGCAAGGTGCCCAGGTCCAGGATTGTTGAGCCACACGATATCTCATTTAGGAAGATAAAAATAAGTTATTGGGATCACTGCTCCCAAACCATTAAACAAGTAAGTATTACTGTAAATATGACATTAAATGTGTCCTAATTGTATCCAAAAAAAAAAAACAAATAGGTTAAAGTGACTGCAAAACAAGCCAAAGTCATCGACCGTCCACCACCTTACTTGAGCTTGTTTGTTTTGTGTATTGGTGCCAGACATCTCCAGTTTGGTCTAATCTTGTGCAATCCTAAGCGATGCTGCCAGGTTTTCTTTAGAGAGAAGAGGTTTCCTTCTGAAAACTGTTCCAAAATCAGCCACCCTTGTTTAGTCTTTTTCTAATTGCACTGTCACGAACATTAACATTTAACATACTAACTGAGTCCTGTAGAGTCTGAGATGTGATGATTTTGGGGGGAATTTCTCTGGGTATTGCACACTAGTGGCTTTGTGGTCTAGTGGTTTACACAAAGTTCAGATAGAGTCACATGACTGCACGTGTTTGTGTGTTTTCACCTTCTCGCTCCATCTGTCCGTTTGTCCATCTGTTTGTCTGTCTGGCTCATCATGCAAAATCCGGTCTCGTTGGCATCTGCTACGACAGACCCAATACTGTGACATGTTCTCTCTCATGTTCTCTCTCTCTGAACAGATTTTGTCATTTTTTTCACTTTCTAGTCTGTTGCTCATCTGAAACTGTAGGTTGCTAGACAGACAGGTAATACATCTGGCAAAACATTTCTATGGCGCAATCACCACCTACGCTCAAGCCTTACTAAAATACATGTTAGCATATAGCAAAACGAAGACTCCTGGACAAACTATAAAGAAACAAAACTAATTCGAGTGCATGCTAAGTGTTATATAAGACATTCTGGAAAGAACTTGGTGAGACGTGGGAAATATATGACAGAGTATTAGTTTAAAACTTCTTAAATCCCATGGCAGGCAGCTCAGTGCGGAGCACTCTATCAAGAGGCTTATTTCACAAAATGTCAGGCTTACTTTCTTCCAAAGTGTAGCTCATCACTTCACTGCTCAGGTTATGAAACAGCAAATGTAGGGAGTGTTCTAAGGATATTTTAGGTACTATGCAAAATACCTCCACACCCAGACATGACGTTATTACAGTACTATTATTGCAGTAGTAGTAGTAGTATTTGTGGCAATATACATACCATGCATATTGTGATACTAAAAGACACCAAAGTCTTATTGATTAACCCTCTAAAAACATTCCCAGTCAATAATGGGTGTTATTTCTTACATTTAGTTAAAACTACACTATTTATCCCAGAGAACTGAATGTTTCCACAAGGGTTTATCTTGCATAGTTAAAAAAGACAGTCGATGCTGTCTGAAGCTGGATGTGTGTTATGTTGACTGTATGCTATTTAAAAGATCAGTCGGTTTAAGAAAAACAGAAAATCAAAACTTCATACATTATGATTAATGCTGCATATTTAAACTAACATTAAACAGAAGAAAAACTGTCAGCACTATGCATGAATACTTTTTTTTTTTTTACTATATTTAATGTAACTGACAACAAAAGGCAAAGGATGATACCAGCAGGACTCTGAACATATTCATCCAGAATCCTATCCATTTTGGCAGCTTATCTTCTTTTTAAGCTTTCAGTACTCCTTATTTCCTTTCCAGGAAAGCCAGCACTTGACAGACTTTAGAGATCAGCACATGGATTGCACAAACTTCGCTTCAGTTAAAAATATATAAATGAAATACGACTGAAATTCTGGTAAAGGGGCTCAAAGGTACTGTGGGGGAATGGGATTGCACAAACTGCTGATATAGACTTCGATAAGGAGAACTGGATCTCTGACAGAGAAGTTGGGATTTGTCTTGGGCGGCAGCCTAAAAACCCCAAGTTGTTAATCGAAGAAGTTTCAGTTTTGTCTCCTGCCTGTTTTGCAAAGACTGGTACACTTTGTGCATTTTGGGATTTTTGGTGACTCGCTGTGAGCTTTGCTGTACTAACGTCGAAGGAGAGGTGCCATAGTGTGCGCGTCAACAACAAGCAGCACTTTTCAAGAAAAGGATTACCATTAATTGAGTTTATAACACCGGCTGCCGAGACCTTACAAGATGCCGGGATGTTTTCAAAAGCCGACTTCAGCCCGATATTCTCATAATACTTTTGAACCATTTTATTTTTATGTAAATCCCTTAAGGAGAATATACAGAGTGGTGTATACAGCTGCTAAATGATTGTTTCTGAACTTGTGGCACATTTATTAAAACATTAAAACATAGAGTAAGGTCTTGCTGACTCCACATGGTGACTCATGTTTCTGTTTGGCTCATTGCCTGATATCATTATCGCTCCTAGAGCTGACTTAATATCAAAACCCAGATATTCCCTCGTTGCAGGACATCAAACTTCACTCTGGAGAACTTTTCATGTGTAGCAAGGTCAAGATATGATCATATGTCACAAGGGGATAGGTGTCTCTACCTCCAGTACCCAGTGCTGTTTGTGGACTAACAAACCTATTGGCATTTTGGGTTTAATGTATTTTCTCTTATCTCAACAATGTTGTGGCAAAGACAGCCAAGTGTTATATTATACAAATGTGGACCTCCTATGTCATACTTTAAGTGTGGCCTGGGCACTTTCATTCACAAAATTTGAGCTACAGTATGAGTAAGATTTACTTCCATCAACAAATTCAGTCTCCAAAGAGAAATCATTGCTTATGTCAGCAGGAGGCAGGATGAGAAAATATACAGAATTAATAATAAACATGTATTTGCTTCAAAAGATACAATTCCCTCCCAGGTTTTGATTATTTGGTCTCATGTTTGATTCGAGTGGAAGCCCTTTTTTTGCCTTGTAACTGAGATTTTAACTCTGTAGTTCAATTTATTTGTTATCTTCCTTCTTCGGACTTTCCCTGTCTATTACAGTAACTATATATATGCCCAAGCTGATGTCCAACTCTACAATATGGATCATTCTTAGTAGGTCGCCAGATACAGAGTATTAGGATATAGGATTCATCACATCATCACTTATTGGATGCAGATAAGAACATAATACTTAAGTATTATGGATATAAATTAGACATTACTCTCATGAAATTAAAATTGACAGTGCTTTTATTAGGTGCTTAAGCAGCCCAAAATGTACCTGTGAGCCAAGTTTGGTTCACAGGTACACAGGATGTTCTATGAAGCAAGTTAAGCATATTCAGGGTATCTTTCTACTGTCTGGAATCACTTATCCTAACATCTGCCTTCAGGATAATGGGTCACATGAAGCTGATTACCAGCTCAGTTAAACTAATTTGTCCCTTGCATTGTACATATGAAAGGGATCCGTCGCCAGTATCTGACCAGTCACAAACATGGATAAAAGTGACTTTTCAAGGGAAGGTAAAACTGTAATATTAGAAAAATATGAAGAGGTTAAACACATAATACATAAGCTACACAGCTGCAAACAGGTAACAGCGGGAGTGTGTGTGAGAGGAAAAGTGCTGTACAGTATTTAGCATTAAGTGTGCTGTACATATGTGTGAGGATCAGTAAGACCAGACAAAATGTACTTTATGAATAAAGTTTGACCTATTTGAAGCCAGGAGAGAAAGCAAGCAAAAACACAGACTCAATATCACAACTTTCTTATTAATACACAGTGGAATCTGATGGGTTATAATGAAGAATTTCATTAAATGATTGTCTAAAAGAACTTTTTTTCTAGCTACAGCCTGGGTGGTGCTTATTGGTCACAGAGCAAGTAATTGCTCTAATTGCTCTGAGCAAGAATTCATATTAAAAAAAAATAATAGGCTTAGTCAACATGCAAATTTGATATGAGGCCAGCAAGTACAAATAGCTGCTTTAAAGTTCATAATGCTCATAGAACAACAAAATTGTATTAAAATAGTTTCAAATGAACATGGAAAAAAAGGAATAAAAGCTTTAAAAGAAACTGTACACCTCCTGCTATCTGCACACAGAGGTGTAGGGATCTTCCAAGAATGGGGATGGGTTTTTTTCCAGAGAATATATTGGTCTGTATGAATCTAATCTAGAATGGTTTACAGCATAAGTTCCTATGGCAACGTAACCCGGCATTTCTAATGTGTATATATTACAGACACACAGACACACACACACACACACACACACACGTGTGTATGGGTATTAACATCTTTGTGGGGACCAAAAATTGGAAGTTTACTATACTTGTGGGGACCGATAGCCCTTGTGGGGACCAAATTCCTGGTACCCACGAGTTTGAAGGCATTTTTGAGACTCAAAATGTGGTTTTAGTGTCAGGGTTACAATTAGGTTATGGTTAGGTTTAAGGTAAGGGTCAGGGCTAGGCATTCATTTTTGATGGTTAGGGTAAGCGGCATTATGTCAATGAGATGTCCCCACAAGGATATAAATACACACGCACGCCAAAGGATGACTTACTCCAAAGAAAAATAGATCCCAGCTCACTGTCGACCTTTTCACGGTTGGAAAGAAAAATTCAAATGTGTAACAGATGCTGCTGTTTGTTAACCATGCTGCCTTAATATTTATCCTCCAACCCCCGCACCCCCCAAAGCGCACACACACACTCACACACACAGTTGGTAAGTCAAAAATGCTGTGATTGAATAGTGCTATAAAACACCTATGATGACAACAAAAAAACCTTATTTGCAAATGTGGCCCACAGACAGCATTACAGTTGCCTGCTGGTGAAGCTAAAGAGTGTGTGTGCATGTGTGTGGCCACCAGGTCCCAGCATGCTTCTGCATAAGAAAGGAGAAGCTGATTAACCAGTGCACACCAGCTGTGCCAATCAACTCCACCTGGCACTGCTCCCTGAGCCAGTGTGCATCACCTTTTTTTCCTGCAGCTGAACCAAAACCACACCGACTACCACGGTGTTTTAAAAATGTCTCCCTCGTGAGACGAGTTAGAATCTGTGACCATCTCTCTAGGTGAGTGACAGATGCAGCGTGCGTCATGCTTCATAGAAGAGAAACAGTAATGTGTTGCATTGGTTCTCTGGGTATGCTACTGCTTTGTGTGCACAAATCAGCCAAAAAACACTAAATTCATCATAAATGTATTGGCTCTTGTGTGCATACAATACCCTTATTATTATTAGGCTTTAGGATGATTTCTTTTGCACTTTTACATGTACTGACTAGCTTAATAATCACCACATCTGTTCATGAAGGAAGAATAAAAACAGTAAAAAGGACTATTTTTATGAAAATTCCTTAAACAATACACCACAATTCCTCGTATCATGTAGTTTACGATAATACATTTCCCATGATCCAGTATTGTAACGCACATACCCTAGATGTGCCATTTGCCCAGCTAATAAATTTATCAGCACTTTAAAATGTGTTGTCTCTTTTTATTAACAAGTCAGGGACAAACTGGTGAAGACCTGAATGGTAAATTAATTGGTTTCAGCATTGCCATCAACATTTCTCTGGGTTTTACAATCCTGCCAAACATTTCTGGAGTAGCTAAGCAGTAAGTGGGATTTGAGAATCTCAGTCAAACAAATTGTTTTTGCAAGAGCTGACACAGGCACCATATCTCCAGTGATATCCTCACAGTTGACAGATAATATTCTCTGCAGCCCCACTTACTGTTCCAAGCCACTTGAAAATTAGATAGCCAAATATTACATAGAGCCTGAAAAAAGAGACGTGCTCAAATATGGTGTAAAGACCAAAGACTTCAGATGTTTTCACTGTTGTCTCTTGAAGTAATTGCACTTCCAGTCTCCAGTTAATAAGGAAATATGGAACACTTAACTGCCTATAAAATAAATCTCCCTTAAGAGAAGCCCATTCTTCCCATCCCATGGTGACTGGTATTGGACATCAAAGAAAAATCCAATTAAGAACTGCCGGGTGAATTAAATACCACCGCTCTCGTCCTCTGTCCCTCTCCTTTAATTCATACCTCTTCAGGCCGTTTTTGAAGCAGATTGTATGCTCCACTTAACTTCCAGCTCAGCTTAAGTTGAACACCATGCTAAAGTTTTGCTGCTGCTTCCTTAGAGTGTATGACTTTGAGGGGACTTTGGAATTACAGCAGCTCACTTGAAACTCTTCAAAGAAGAGCTGGTTGCAGCTTCAGGTAAAGAAAGAAAGAAAGAAAAGAAATGATAAAAAATAGTCATATTCATCTAACATGAAAGGGCATTATCAGAGCCATATACACTGAAATCATGAGGCCAGATCTGTCCATTATTGTTTTAATGTCTTTTCTGTGGTTTTTCCAATCCATGATAAATGCCAGCTACTGTATTGCTATTAAAAATAGCAGCTTAAAGCCTCTGCCTCTTAATCTAGTGATATCACCAGGTCAAACTCTGATTAATAATCTGATTTGCGACCAAATCTCTGTACAATTTGTACAACAGCAACATTTTCATAAGCCCCAGCTTTGTATTCATGCTTAGCATTTACTATCAAATGTTAACATACTAAACTTAAACGTGGAAATGAACATGGTGAAATTATACCTGTGTCAACATGATGGAATTAAAGACTTGGAGTCAATAATTTCAGCAAGTGACTCAAAAATAACGAAACTTCAAAGTAATCATGATATGGGCAGAGGAGCAGAGACACTGTAACTACAACAAACAACAGATTTTACTTTCCCTAAAGGTTCCCTAATCCTTCCCCAAACTTTAGCGCTTTTTAGCCTAAAGTTTTGTTTTTAAAAAGGGATTCTTAACATCTTTGATATAGTTCATCTCACTGGTGTCAGATCAGGAAATGTATCCTTTAGTCTTTTAACCATGCTACTGGGCTAAGTTAGCATTCAGCTCAAAGCTCCATAGTTCACTAAATAGCCCTAAAGCCTGAAATTGCCCCCAAAATGTGAACCACCTCAGTGTCTTCAAGCTTATGTCTTGCAAAAAGGATGATGTTTCCAGGAGGAAAAACATAAATACAGGCACAAAATAAGGAACCAAAGGAAGTATGTAGGTCAGAGAAATCATTTAGGTTTATATAAAGGACATTGTTAACATATGATAAGGTACACCGGCCGCGTCAGTGCTCTCTATTGTCCGACCTTGGCATCTGGTTAGTGTTCTGTTATTCCTCTCTGAAAGCTTTACAGCCTACCCAATGGAAGACAATGGTATGATGAAAGCTTTATGTCATTATAAGTAGGCCCCAGGTCCAGCTCATCTCTTCTTGTTTAATGATGAAAAAAATTAATATAGACTGGATTGAAGACGTAATAGCTTCTCAGGAATCTATATAACAACTAAGGGACATGCTGATCTTTCAGTATTTTACACTATAAATATATGCTATATATACTAGAAAGTGGGTTAACATATTTGTGGTCTGGTCAACATACACTAAAATTGGGCATGAATGTTATGGTAATTTGGGGCCTTCAGTGTTTTTGTAATTATCCTTTTTCCATGGTGGAATGATTGTACAGCATACATCTTTAATAACTGTACACAAGTTCAAACAGTTGTACACAAGTACAAATTATTTGGATGTCACCACTTTGCCAAGGTCTGGAAGAAGACTGTCACCCTTAGATGAAACGAAATTGGTTAAGATATTCAGGAACAAACCAGGAACCACTAAGGCTCAAGCCTGCTATGAAGTGGAAACTGCTGGAACACCAGCGACGCTGTCCACAGTGAAGCCAGCACGAGTCAGAAACTTTACGTCCTGCAGAAGCGGCAAAGAAGGACCGAAGGTTGCCGCTATAATAGGTTAACTGGAAAGTCTAAATTGCCCATAGGTGTGAATGTGAGTGCGAATGTTGTCTGTGTCTACACTTAAGACTTAAATACACTTAATATTCAATTCAATTCAATTCAGTTTTATTTATATAGTGCCAAATCACAACAAAAGTCGCCTCAAGCCGCTTTATATTGTAAGGTAGACCCTACAATAATACATACAGAGAAAAAATCCCAGCAATCATATGACCGCCTATGAGCAAGCACTTTGGTGACAGTGGGAAGGAAAAACTCCCTTTTAACAGGAAGAAACCTCCGGCAGAACCAGGCTCAGGGAGGGGCGGGGCCATCTGCTACAACCGGTTGGGGTGAGAGAAGGAAGACAGGATAAAGACACGCTGTGGAAGAGAGCCAGAGATTAATAACAAATATAATAATATTGGACCACAACTGTGCCATAGTATTTTGTGGTTCCATATAAACTTGGCCGTATGAATAAACGTACAACACTCAGCATAGAAACCCCTTGTTTTTTTGTATCAGATATGGGTGTGCACATACGGAAACTGCACAGTTCTGTGTTATAGTATCATTACAACATTGACTGAATGGTGTATTCTTTAGGTTTACACTGTGGAAAAAGGGTGGGGGGAAGCACAGAAGGTTTTTGCAGTCATTTTATTGGTGCTACCAATGGCTTTCCACTCTGACAGGTCTGCACAACTCTCCCGGGAATCTCATGAATATATTTAGAACTATTAAACCATTTTTAAAAAGCTATTTTGCATGCATACAGTCTAATCATTACAATGCAAATGAGACCGGTGGGATGGTAAATAATGTGTGAATGAGAAAATGGATAAGAAAACCACTTGGGTGCACATTTGTGGGACCAACCACATTAGTTTGGATGCCCGTTATAGTCAACCTTTATTGTAGTTTTTGTGATTTTTTTGTAGCACAGACTTACCCGTGCATGTTTCACACACTGCACAATATTGCTTACTGTCCTTGGCATGATGTTTTGTGTTTGCTATTAGCTCTGTTTGATTCTGTCACTGAGATGTATTCCAATAGTTTCATTTACAAAATCAATGACTGTGGAAATGGGTAACATCCTATGAGACAACTGAGGTGACATTTTTCACTGCGGCAGGCTGTGATAGCAATCTGCTCGGAGGTAAGACGGATCTTTGAAGCAACAACTGAACTCATCATCTCTATAAACCGTCTGGGGTCCTGCTGCACAACCTACACACTCAGACAAAGGCAGGGAGTTGTGAGCAAAGCTGTCACCCAGCATATTTTACAAACATGACTCATGTTAGGGAGAGCTGTGGGAATATACAGAGCAGTTAAAACACCTAGTTGGTGTTTTCTGGATATCTACGATAAAGAATTTGAATAATGAAATATAAACATCAAGTGGCTAAGATGAAACATGAAAGCTGTAGCTCCCACTGAGCCCACTGAGGGCATCCTCCAGTTTTAGCCTGTTCCAGTTAGGCCTGTATTAATACCACCAAAGCACATTACTTCGGAAAATGCTGTGGAAATCTTTTTGAGACCAGGTTTTCACTTTCATTTCAGGAGAGTCAGATGTCAAAGCAGTAACATTTATTACATCTTGGTACCAAGGTAGAAAAGCCTGAATAGACGTATTGACGGGACTAATAATCATCCAGTTCTGAAGGCTGCCCCTCAACAGAGAGTATTTGTGGTCATCATCATTTCCTCAGCCCGCCTGCCCCTTCCAGATGAAGCGAGCACAACTCTTTCACCTTTCGTCTAAAAAGGAACAACCAGAATTCAGTCTTATCTTGCTAAATTAGATAAAAGAGCCCCAACAGGCCTTTGGGGCTTTCACAGACACAAATGAGATACGCATGAGCAGAGACCCAGAGGTCAGCCAAGGGATCAGCTCAGTGCGCTCCAAAAAAGGCTCCATTTAGCATAACCCTTTAGAGAGATATCTAAACAGGAAGAGAAAAAATTCAGGGAACAGGGAGTATAACCTTTGTTAACAAAGTATTTTAAACGAGATGTATCAGTACTAAATATTTTAGGGTGATACAACACACCATTTATAGCTTAATTTCCCAGCATTTACTCACAGCAGTTTCCTTGAACCTACACTGTAATTTTTTGAATGAATGAATGAATCAGTACACGCGATTTACTTGGTGTTCCTACTAGTTCTTAAACTTATATGAAGTGGAAAATGGGAGGAATGGTGAAAGAAGTCATACTGTTTAATAAGTACAGGGTTCCTATAGGGCACAGTGGCTAACTGTACCCTGTAGGAATACAGACTGGTGTATTTTGGTGTATAGTGACATGATAGGATTGCACAGTTGCTGCAGATATCTTTGCTGCTGCAGATGACTATCTTTGTTCCACCAAATCCCAAGAGTGCTTTACTGGATGGAGATCTTTTGACTGTGAAGGCGATCTGAGTACACTGAACTGACTGTAATGTCCAAGAAACCAGTTTGAGATGATCTATGCTTTGTGACATGCCATGTTATAATGCTGGAAGCAGCCATCAGAAGATGGTACCTTGTGCTCATAAAGGGACCATTAAAAGGGACCATTACCACTACTGCCTAAGAAGTGTCCGGTGAGTGTCTATTTCAATTATGCAATAAATCAGCTCAATAAAAAAAAAAACAAATCACACTTAATTCAAAAATTTGGCAAGCTGAAATAAACCATAATTATTGCTTTGCAAAGCACAAAACAAAATAACCAAAATAACAAATAATTTAAAATAACAAATTAGCCAATAATTTGTGTTTGTTTATTTGGTGATTTGAAGGCGCATGGACCGGTGGATTCATTTCTGCAGCCTTTAATCTTGTCTGGGAGAACACACTACCAGCAAAGACAATGTTACAATGCAATATTTCTGTCTTTCTTAAAAGTTTGTTGTCAAACATAAAAGCAATCAACAAGATCCTTCTGAGATTAATTAAACGCAAAATACTAGAATAAACCTGGATGCGCGTGGAATAAAAATCAAATTGTTTTGCATCCACAACAGGACGCTGTTAAACCTGTCATACATCAGATGTCAAAGGGTGAACAGATTCTGGTGATAAATCAGAGTGGCATGTGCTGTGTGCCACTAATTATCGCTCTTTTGCCTATCATTAAGCCACTGAATGTGCTCTTCTTTTTTATGAACACCTATTTTAATTAAGAGAAATACTGCTGTGTGTGGAGATTAGTCACTTCACTTCCCTAAACTACTCCATTAATCTTACTCTGTGCACTGGAAGTCATTACATTGTGTTTTGGTCCATTTGTTTAGATCATATTGTAACTGCCATAATCTCTTTCCACTTGGACTGTGTTTGACTTTCTGTCATGAGCTGCAGAGTTTAGTGTGTGTGTGTGTGTTTTTTTTCATGTTTCATATTTTTTTAATTTCATGTAAGAAAGGGCTGCAGTCATGTTCATGATAAACAAACAATTTTTCTATTCCATAAAATGCTTCTATTTTTATTATTTAAATAGGGTTAACAGGGGCTGGGGGGGGGGGGAGGCATCAAACGAAGCTTGAAGAATCAGGATTGGAAAAGGTCAGAAGTTGTTCTTTCTAGCTTGTAGTAAGAGATCGTTCATATTAGCCATATTTTCACTTCAGGAAAGACTTTGTTTCCTTTAGATGAGGGTGCTGCATGAGTGAAACAGGCAGTAGACAGGAAATAGGACAACCACTTGCTATCTATGAACTGACAGGACTATTACCTGCGCTTTTGTCACATTAGTGCAAATTGGTGGAAATTCCCACAATCAGACATCACACAGTCTTTGTACTAGAGAGATGGCAGGTTAAAGACTGTGTCATGCATTTGCAAACGTGTCACCTACCGAGTGTGTTTTCTTTTATGCCAAAATACCTGCCCGGTGCTTTCATATAAGGCTTGATTTATTTGGCAGTTTGTTAATTTGGTGCATTTAGTGACTCCATAGTGTAGTGATTTACATAATAGAGTAACAAGCAAAAGATCTCTCATTCAAATCATAGAGGAGACACAAAACGCTTTGAAGTTGCATCAGGAAGGGCATCCAGTGAAAAAATAAAAATAAAAATCTGCTCCTATTGCATTAGCATTGATCGAATACTGATCCAATATTAGCACTGGTATTGATACTATCAATATTTGTATCAATCCGCCCACCTCTACTATCCTACTATCCCTTTGTGAACAGGGGATTAGCCCGAAGTAGCTTTGTTCCAATTGTGTGTGACGAGTGATGAGAATCTGTACCCATTGCTTCCACACCTGCAGCTTGTTTATCTCCCCTGGTTTTGCCAGGTGGAGTAATAAAGTCAAGACTTTCCCAAACCTGTAATGTTGCTCATTCTCACCTCCATTAGGTAATGTAATGTGGGTTGTCTTTTGTTCATGTCATATGACAGCAAATTTAAAAGAAAACGCAGAATTTTCTATGAAATTAAGTATAAAATTGAGATATATATATCCAGTAACCATCACAGTGGCAACATGGTTCACGCCTACTGGCTGAAGAAGCTGACTGCACTCCACGAGCGCCTGGCAGCACAAATGAACCAGCTGCTAGTTGATGAGAGACACCCAGAATGGCTAACTGAAGCCGAAGGCCGGACAGTCCTGATCCTCAAGGACCCCCAGAAGGGACCGGTCCCGTCCAACTACCGACCAATAACCTGCCTCCGCACCACGTGGAAGCCCTGTGAGGCATCATAGGGGCTAAGATGAACAGGCACATGGGTCAATACATGAGCGGGGCACAGAAAGGGATGGGCAAGAATACCAGAGGCACAAATATATACATATGTAAAGATATATATATTTTTTTAACATGTTATTTTTTTTACCTTTGGTCTCTGTTTCAAATAACGTTACACAAGATGTCTGTGAAGGTTCTCAGTCATCCAGGTCATCGTAGTCTAAGGAGCTTGGAAAGAAAAGCGTCTGGACTTCTTTGAGTTGCTTGAAGACGTTTCACCTCTCATCCGAGAAGCTTCTTCAGTTCTAAGGGTCAATGGTGAAGAGTGTCCCAGATTTAAAGCCAGTGGGAGTTTCCCCAGTGGGAGTTTCTTGTGGGGAACACCCCACATCACATCAAGAACTCCACCGACTTCACCGACAAGGTCCAGAAACTTACCCTGGATCCAGATGAAACCATGGTGTCCTTTGATGTAGTCTCCCTCTTCACTTGCATACCCACCACGGAGGCAGTGGAGACTGTCAGAAAACGACTACAAGAAGACAGCTCCTTGGAAGACAGGACCAACTTCACACCCGATCAGATCTGCACACTGTTAGACCTCTGCCTTACCACAACATACTTCAAATACAACGAGGGTTTCTACAGACAAAAACATGGCTGTGCCATGGGCTCCCCTGTGTCACCGATTGTATCCAACCTTTACATGGAGGAAGTGGAAAGGAAGGCTCTTGGCTCTTTTAAAGGGAGAGTACCCAGCCACTGGTACAGATATGTAGACGACACCTGGGTCAAAACCAAAAGACAAGAAGTGGAATCCTTCACTGCGCACATTAACGCCGTGGATAAAAACATCAAGTTCACCAGGGAAGACACAAAGGACAACTGCTTGCCTTTCCTGGACTGCGCTGTGCACATTGAAGAGAATGGCAACCTCAACATTGAAGTTTACCGAAGCCCACACACACGGACCAGTACCTCCTCTTTGACTCCCATCACCCTCAAACTTGGAGTAATTAGGACCCTACACCACCGGGCAGAACATGTTCCCTCTAAGCCTGAAGGGAAAAAGAAGGAACACACACATGTAAAGGAAGCACTTAAAACATGTGGCTATCCTAATTGGGCGTTTATAAAGTCAGAAAAGAAACAAGAAAACAAGATCAGACACCAGCGAGGGAGGATAAGAAAGACAGACGCAACAACATTGTCATCCCCTATGTAGCCGGTGTATCAGAGAAACTCAGGAGAGTTTTCTCCAAACACGACATCCCAGTGTACTTCAGACCCAGCAACACACTCAGACAGAAACTGGTTCACCCGAAAGACAAAACTCCTAAACACAGACTTAACAACGTGGTGTATGCTGTACAGTGCAGCGAGGAATGCCCAGACCTCTACATCGGAGAAACCAAACAGCCACTCCACAAGCGCATGGCACAACATAGAAGAGCCACCTCCACAGGACAAGACTCAGCAATTCATCTGCATCTAAAGGACAAAGGTCACTCTTTTGAGGATGCCAACGTTCACATTTTGGACAGAGAGGACAGATGGTTTGAAAGAGGAGTGAAAGAAGCCATTTACGTCCACTGTGAGCGACCATCTTTGAACAGAGGCAGTGGTTTACGACACCAACTGTCTGCCATCTATAATCCAGTTTTGAGACCCTCCCCAGACACCTTAACGCCCACTCACATCCTGGGCCATCTGACCTCAGGAAATCACATGATAGGGTGGGGCCAGGTTTCACAACGAGCTCACCCGAAACCCTGGCTGATTAGGACCCACACCCGCTTTCACACCTCGGCTCATGTGATTAGGTAGAGGATCATCAGGGGGTCCTTTGTCCCTCTTTGGGGGGAAACTCCCACTGGCTTTAAATCTGGGACACTCTTCACCATTGACCCTTAGAACTGAAGAAGCTTCTCGGATGAGAGGTGAAACGTCTTCAAGCAACTCAAAGAAGTCAAGACGCTTTTCTTTCCAAGCTCCTTAGACAACGTTACACAAGCCTATCAAAAAAAAAAAGAAGTTGGATGGGATAGCTACACATTGACTGAGAAAAACAAAACTCTCCAAGGGACTCTTTGAAAAAAATACAAAATTACAAAAATATTCCTTTATTCCCACAGCATGGCCTCTGCGGATTTGGAGCTTTTTAGCACTTGCCCAAAGTTGTTCAGTTAGTGATCTGGCATTGGTGATGCTAGTTGCAAATTCTTCCCTCAAGGTAAAAACCCAAGAGGGACAACTTCTTTTTTTCCCTGCAGAAAGACCTCTGCCAAGAATAAATGGTCTAAGCAAATAACATTTACAGGGGCGGGTACACTTATCTGCTTTGTACTAGAATAAACTCAGCATTTCTTTGTGCCTCATCCTCTCAGTCATTTTCTGTGGATGGACTTAATGACTATTAATTATATCAGTCAGCTGTCTACAGGGCATGAGCAGATGGACTGAGTGATCAAATAATGAGCCGTGATGGATGCTTTTTTTATGTGTCATCCAGTTATTTTCACACTTTCTGAAAAGCTCTGAGAGACTGGCTAATTCTTTGGGTGCACGGGGCCTGTTAGCCTATATTAACATATCAAATTATGAAAAAGTACAAAAGACGGACATAAACTCAATCCCACATGTAAACCACTACAGGCAGCGCTCGTCTTCATCACCTCCTTGCCCTTGCTTTTCCCACACTCAGCGATTATGCGCTGTGTCTCTCCTTTAGGTCTGGCCCTCTTTAGCATCTCTGCAAAACCCGCAGAGCAAAGGTTTTGAGATGATTTGGCCCATCAAAGACTTAGAATTATTCACTCTGTTTCTGTACGATTGTTCTGCATACCAGATTCACAGCATGATTAAATCTACCTCCTACACACTCGCCTCCTCTCTACTGTCACTCACACCTCGCTAAGGCAGCACTGTCATAGTCTGTTATCAGGCTCGATATTCCCCCATTGGCATTTTCTATTCTGTCTAGAGAACAGGTATCAGAGAAAAAAGAAAACACAGACAAGGGAATGTTTTCTTTGTTAAATTCAGCCAGCAGGGAAGGAAAATAACAAAGCGAGGTTTTGTTTTGTTGACAGAAATACTGAGTGGCCTTTCTCTACAGGGAGTCGACTGTCATAGCATTTTGATACAGGTACAGTCACATCACAGAACACCACAGCAAACTGTTAGCAGTCATCAATTATGCTGCATCTCTCAACAATGCCAGACTTATTTGGTCCCCTGGGAACACTCAAAATGAAGTGCTTGTTCAGTTAGTGTTGCTCCCTAATGGTTACACCTGCAACACATAGTTTTCTCTCTGACTGTGGAGTGTGTTCAAGTGTGTTTCTGTAGGAGGAGGTAATTTAACACAACTTCAGCATTTGCCTAAAGGAATGATACATTCAAACAGTCTCGCTTTGTGTTGTTTACTAGTTCACACTCTCCATCCTGGCCTTAGACTCAACCAAGTGCCTCAGATAGTTATATGGGTTTTTTTCCCCTTGTGCTTCAGATGAAAAGCTAAAAATATTTTCAGCTGAAAGTTTTCAAGTTTTAATGTTTACACAACTTTAAATATTTCAAGGTTTCCTATGCTGACAAAGTTAAACTTTTTAACTTTTTATTAAAATACCAAAAAAATGTCAACAGCATTCATGTGAAAGCAATCGCTGAGGTGATACCGAGATTTTGTCCTTTTTAAGTCCTGATTTGGTGTTTTAGTTTTGTGGTGAGGAAATACAGTTAGGCTTTTTTGATTTTGCCTCTACCCAATTTCTTTGGATTTTAAAATCAAGCAATCAAGATGTGATTAAAGTGCAGACTTCTAGCTTTAATTCAAGGGGTTTAACAAAAGTATCCCAGTTTTACAAAAGTAATCAACCGATAATTCGTTATCTAGGTGAGGCCACTTCCTTAATTATTCCATAACAAATCAAGCAGACAAAAGTGTGAAATGAGGCCTTAAGAGATGTCAGTGGAAGTGAAGGCTGAGAAACCAAAAATCAATGAAAGAGAGAGAAAAAAAAAACTTTTGGAGAGGCCAAATCAACAATCTGGTACATTCTTAAAAGAAATGAGTACAAGTTCAGTATACTGTATTATCTGTCAAACATGGCTGAGGCAGTATTATTGTAGGGGCATGTATGATTTCACTGCTGATAGAAACAGCAGCATGAATTGAGACGTGTACAGGGTTGCACTCTCTGCTCAGACAGCGCTTCACAGTTCAGAACTTCAACAGCATTCCATCGGGTGCCGGCCAAGCAGAACTCAGGTGTGAGAGGAGTTCGGTGAAGCCATCGAAAAAGACTTTTGGACTGCCTTGAAGTGATTCTGGCAAACCATCGGGCTAATAAGGAGGAGAAAGTAGTGCCCTATAGTAGTGCCCACGGTGTATTGTGCGGGTGGGGCACTGCTGACTTCAACCGACATAGTGGGGACGTAGGCATAGCCAAATGGCTGAAGGCTTCTACCTTGGTGAAATCAGAATCGTATCTCTGCTTTTTGCAGATGATGTGGTCCTGTTTTCTTCATCAGGTGGTGGCCTCCAGCTCACATTGGAGCAGGTTGCAGTTTGAAGAAGCAGGTATGAGAATTACCACCTCCAAGTCTGAGGTTGTGGTCCTCAGGCAGAAAAGGGTGGAGTGGCCACTCCAGGTCAGGGACAAGTTGCTGTCCCAAGTGAAGGAGTCCAAGTATCTAGGAAAGCTGTCAATCTTTCCTAGATACTTGGTCTTTTGGTCACTACCCAAGTTTTGGCAGTGACCAAAGGAACAAGATGGTGGATACAAACAGCAGAAATGAGCTTTCTCTAAAGGGTAGCTGGGCTCTCCCTTAGAGAAAGGGTGAGGAGTTCAGCTATCTGAAAGAGGCTCACAATAGACCCACTACTCCACATTGAAAGGAGACAGTTGAGGTGGTTTGCCTGTCTGACTAGCACTTCTCCTCGATGTCTCCTCGAGCGAGGTGTTTGAGTTAAGTCCTGCCAGGCAAAGGCCTAGGAGTAGGCCCAGGACACTCTGGGGAGATTATATCTCTTGGCTAGCATTGGAATGCCTCAGTGTTCCCTTGGATAAACTGGAAGAGTTGGCTAGGGAGAGGAAGGTCTGGGTTTCTCTGCTTAGGCTGCTTCCCCTGCAACCTGGTCCCAGATAAATAGAAGAAGATGGATGGATGGATGGATGGATGGATGGATGGATATTAAAAGCTATTCATGCAGTATTCTGGAATACCCTTTTTAAACCCCTTGAATAAAGTCTAAGGGTTTGGAATTGCTCTTTGTTTTAAAATCCACTTTGTATAGAGGCAGTTAGAAAGATTGCATCATTGTCCAAAAACTTCTGAACCTACATGTATAGCAATTAGCCTCCTGAGTACCTTCATCTTACCCAGAAAGATGGATGGCTTTGTCGTGGCCAGAAATGTATCAATACTGAAACAAATCCTTTAAAAAATAAATTGAAAAAAGAATTTAAAGTTAAATAATGAAGATAAATGCATATTTATTTATGGGGATTATTTTCAGTAGGTTAGGGCTCAGATTCATTACATTGTACTGGTTTGATTTTTAGCTTCTTGAGTGGACGCAGTTGCAGTTACTTTGGACCTAACTTTGGTTCTTCAAAAGAAAGGTGCAGTCCAGCCTTGTGTTGATAAAAGACTGGCTGGAAGTCTAACTGGCTCTTTGAAAGATAATACCAAACAATGGAGAGAACAGGGGAGATATTTCATGCACACTTGAGTGAACATGCTCTTATTCATTCACTTACTTATGTAAAACTTTCTTTTCTTCTCCTCCTCCCTCAGACTCGATGTCTCTGTCCTCAGCCATCTCTCTTGAGTGCTTTACTACAAACACTTTTATACTTAATCTCTGTCTTCTCTCCTTACTTACACAGTCACCGTCCCGTTGTCTTCTTTCTTCCTTCTCCCATCCTTCATCTGTGTATGTCTAATGCCTTGCCAGTCAGTGCAGCACCGCTAGCATACTGAGAAGGTTCAAGAGAGACAGGTGGGAGTCAAGACAAGACATGAAGAGGCAGAGGACATCTGGAGCCTGGTTGCTAATTCATTCACAAATGATAAATGAGCTATTTTGTGCTTGGTAATGGATGAGAGAGGTGCCGACAAACGATAAATGTTCTGACTAAAATATATGTGTCTGCTCTCTGAGACAAAGTCCGAGGTAGAGTTTAAAAATCAGGATGCGATTTAAGTAAAGGCAATAAAACATGAAACATCCCTGTTGCCTGTAGTTGTTCATGTTTGCAAATACTAACTACTACTTGACACTTGCAGACTTTATAATGAATATAGCAAAAAAAAAAAAGATTACAAAGAGGTAAAATACACACACACACAAGTTAACATACACATGTCTGTGTATTTCTGTGAGAATAAAACATTTTAGATTTCTTCACAGATGTAATTGATCTCAGGTCAGCAGGCAGCTTGTACTGAAAAACAGGACCACAGTAACTGAAAACACCCTCAGCACACTTTAGACCTAATTCTGGAGACAGTTAAAGGAGCTGCATCTGATGACTTGAGAGTTCTAGTTGGGTTATAGATACTGAGCCGATCAGGAATGCACTGAAGGGCCAAACCACTGAGAGCTTTATGAACTAATAAAATGATTTAAAAAGTAATTATGGGCTCCCAGTTCAATACAGAGAGGTATGTAGCCTTTTCAGAAAATACTACATTCAGGTGAAACAATCAACTTTCAGGGATTTCCTTACTTGGAAAGTTTTAAGACTTAAAAGTTAAGGGTGGATCAGGTGATATTGAACCTACTCTTTATATGATGAATAAAGTCTTTAGAATTTACAGGTGGGAAGGCTGACACTGAGGTCATGGCAGTCATTTGATAAGATTGTGATTAGCTAGATAAATTACAAAAAAAGATATTTTCTCCAATACTAGAAACTCTTTTCTGGAAGAGAAATGCAATTTCATTACATTTTTTTTCTTTAAAGAAATTCATTTGGCACAGTTTTGGAGGGATTAAGTAGTTTATCAATGGGTAAAAGTAGAAAACCATTATTAGACTGATTATTGTTAATCAGTTAGCCATACAATCCTACATCCCTCTATTTCATTATTATAGCAATTAAGTGTTTTTATAGATTTCAAAACTATTTTGTATGTAATGTCTTTTCTCAAGTGTGTGACTAATTTTTTTGGATATCTTTAGCTTGTCACTGTTTTTCTCCAGGAAGCTTTGCGTGGACCGTGCATTTATAGTTCTAAGAGGAGCAATATGATCAGTAATGTGAGAAATTTTCCAACTTTTTATCACATGATGACAGAACTGATAATATGTACTTTGAAAATTCACTGATAAATGTATCGGCTGTGCTGGCATTGATCTAATGCTTGTTAATGGTTTAGTTGGTGTTTATTTTGACAGTTGAACAGAATATTTTGTTGTGATAAATGTCAAAAATTATTCAGTTATTTAGACATACAAAAAAAAAGAAAGTAGAAGCAAAGTAAAACAGGTAGACAGCAAATGTTCAGCAGATGACCAGATAGCATCGCTCAGCAATGATGACAGTCAGTGAGCAAAAGAAATATCAGTCTGTAGGTCTGCATGATTGGGGCTTTAGTATGATGGTCTAGAACCACTCTCTATGTGACTGGGATTTTATTGACTTAATTCTACATTGTTGTTGTAACCCAGTGAGTTTACACGACTCAGTAATGCACTACAACATGTTATTGTTAATTGGGATTTATCATTACTCTGTTAGTCACCGAGTTGAGCTAAAGTAAATCAATAGTAAAATATAAATAATATAAATATAAGAATAAAACCCCAAAGAGTATGTTTAACACCCCTACTGGTTAGGAAGGAACAAGCCCCGCCTTCCCCTGCTCTGTACCATCACGTGCTCAGACACAGAGAGAGACGGAGGTGCACGAGACCATCGCTGATTTTCACCGCCAAGCTTGTTGCTGGAAAATAACTATTAATTTGATAAATTGAGCAAATATCCATACCGGAGATCTGCATGGACCTTGGAGAAACGGACCTGATTTGTTGTGAACATTTTGGACTTTGAAACCATCTCAGTGAGTCGGAGGCTGTTAAGCTAACCTTGAAGCTAAAAAGCTAACATGAAGTTAACGGAGAATATAATGGCCCAATTTCAACGTTGTAGATCTGCACGGGTGCGGATGAAGCGGACAAGATCCTCTCTGAGAGTTGAACATTAGAAGTGTGCTGGTGAGTTAAACTGGGACTGGGCGAATCAGGCTAATTGAAAAGCTAACTAGCCTGATGCTCATAGCTGTAGCTGACCACGTTTTCCCTGTGGGAGAACACACGGGGTTTCTCACGGAGTTCAGCCACTCTGAGCACTCAGCTTGTGTGCTGATGATATTCTAGTATTACTTGTTGAATATTAAATGCACTAAAATAAGAGCTTAAAGGTCATGAATCTACTTTATTTTTTGTTACATTTGATGCTTGAGCTGCACTGTATAGATGTCCCTGCATATTCTTATTGTGCCAATGCCTTACCACATACTGTAAAATTACAGCCTGTGGGCTTTTGTATACTTTTTGGTAATTTTATTTTGTACATTGACTGTAATTAACATATTGCTTCATTGCTATGCAGTGCAAAGCAATGCTCCTGTAATTCAGTTAAAGGGGCAGTACTATAAAAAATAATCTACCATAGTTCATGGTTTATTTATGATTTCTGATAGAAATGTGCACCTTGATGATAGGATAAGCTGATTGTGATTTAAAGATTGCATTCATGATTAAGATGCACTGTATAGACTATAGTTAGAAATTAGAATTAATGTTTTGTGCTTGTTTTTGTTAATAGCACCTGCATTATTTACACATATGGCCGTATATATCATAGTGTGTGAACTGAATTAGTAATAGCCCTGTTGTTTACAGGCTAGGTTTTTTCGTGGGATCGTGAGACCTGGATTTCTTCCTGACGAGGAAGATGCCGAGCCTTTCCCTTTGAACCGAACCACAGCCATTCCGAGTTGGCCCAGAAGGGCAGGTTGCTCTTCTTTCACGAACAATTGCAACAGTGCGGTAGGACGAAATCGCACCAGTCACAGACTTTTGACCTATTGGATTTGACTTGACTGAATACTCACTATTAAGCCGGCAAGACTGACATATCTGAGCTCAGATAGGATTCTGATTGTTATTATTAATGCTGTCACTGTACTTTATTTTATGTTTTCATTCCTGTTTATGAAGTGCTGTTAAATTGTTTCTAAATAGTTTAATACAATTCAAAGCAACTTTACCTGTGGCTCCACTCATTCTTCTCCACGCAACTCACTTTATCCCTCCTACGAATCTAGCTATTGGCCCATTCTCTCCATCTTGCTTTAACTTCCCCTACCCTATCCTGTACTTGGCTACATTGTCATGTCATGATTGTCACACATCTAAAATAGCAGATAATAATACCACTTTTGTTTTGAAGGTTACAGCAAGGAATAACTTAACTTAGCTTAGGATGAAAATTTGAAGAAAAAAAAATCACTGATTGTGTGTAAGAGACAAATGTAGCTAAAGCCCGTCTAGCAGCAAGTCTTGTAACAAAATTAGCAGCTATCTTGAAACAAGACCAGATTATTTTGGAGCCACTATCTAAATAATGGAGATGGAGGCATAATTTTAATTTTGATGGTCACTAACAGATGAAAACTTCACAGTAACATAAATCATGCTGAATAAAAACTCTTCAAAAAGTCTGGACAAAAAGACCAAAAAACTTTTTTTTCCTCATCAAGATATAGTTGTACAATACATGCGCACTCCCAACTATTCAACTTCATTTTGAGCTCGATGCAAGGTGGACACCATCCTGCTCATGCCACATGAGCACTTGAACAAATCTAGTGCTGAATGTGAATCTCCACTGTTTGCATGTGTAATTGCAACATCATGATGGACAATAGTGCTGGGCGATATGGAAAAAATATTTATCACGATATGAATTATTTTATATCACGATAACGATATATATCATGATATACCACCTGACCTGTGGTCATCTGGAAAGTATGCAGTCTTTAAACAGCGAGTGGAGAGGGTGCAGTCTTTGCTTTGAGTTACTGTAAAGCATGTCGCAAATTCGGGTGCACGTAAAGCAGCACCATGTTGCAAAACAACAAGACGGAGTTTCTTTGTGAAAAATGTCATTTTTTTATACTTTATTTTCTCTTGCATAAAGTTAAGAGTATGTATAGTGAGAAGACAACACTAATATATTTGCACAGGCTATTTAACCCTTTAAGACCTACCATAGAACCAAGTCTGCCAGAGCTTATCTTTACATTTATTTATTTTGAGTGTCCTCATAGTTTTATTTTTGAGATACACAAATTTTTATATACTACAGGAAAAATGAAAATAAATAAATGCAAATTTGCAAAAAAAACAGCATGTGCATCAAAATAAACTATTTCCAACAGTGTAATTTGACTTCTAAGCATCCCAGAAACGATACAGAAAAGCATAAAGTCAAACGTGACTTTTACAAACACCAATATAAGCTTTGAAGCTTAAAAAACTACATTTTCCGCGAAAATGACATCACTTCCGGTTTCGGACATGTAATGGCGGACATGCGATAGTTCGCGCTGACTTATATTCCAAGTAGGAAGTGTTATGAACAGCTGATCGGATTGGCAAAGCCTGTTTCTGGAATATTGTTTTTGTTGCTGGAAGTGCTTTTTATGCAATTTGTGCAAAGCTATATGTGGAAGAAAACCGTGACCTAGGGCAAGCTAATGGAATAAGATGTAAGTACAACTCCTACGGTTTCATATGCAAAAAAAAAACATTATTGCGCTACCTCCACGTGGTTACAGTTCTACAGGGATTTAAAAATAGTTAGGAAAACGGAGTTTGCCTGCTCCGACCGGTTTTAAAGGGTTAATGATATATTTTATGTAATAATTTGTAAAATTCGGGTTAGAAACGATAGAGACGATAGAAGACAAATGGCACGATAGACACTTTTCTATCGTCCACACGATATATATCGTCATATCGCCCAGCACTAATGGACAATATGCGGATATATATTAGCGTTTTGCAGACACATGATTGCTAACCAACTGAGGTTAACTTATTGGCCATTTTGGGTGTTGAACAATCATGGTGTCATTGTAGGATCTTGTGTGGTCATTTTACCTGTTTAGCGTTATTGCTGGGCTATCCTAAAAAGTAGCCAAACTGGGTTGGCAGGTTCGAATTTTCAGCCAGTGCTAGTTACTTTGGTTAGCCGGCTGGATCCATCAACTGTATGGATGCATTAGACAGGCATAGATACCTGCTAAGCAATGCTTAGTAACATTGACAGAAAACATCTTCCCGATTAGGTTGTCAGCATTAATGACACAGTGAACCACGTTTTTTTTTTTTTTTTTTTTTTTTTAACTTTCAAAAAGCACCAATGCTACAAACATAGTTGAAAAGATGCAGTTTAGTGACTCGAATGAGCAGAAATATTACTTGGACAGCTCTATCAGCCAGCTCTCTGTAAAACCGCCCCATACTTAATAATTGATACATTTAAGCATTAATACAATAGGAATTGGTACTTATAAAAATACATTCCTCCCTCTACAGCAGTCCCAGCAGGGAAAGTGCCAGTTATTATTATGTGTAATTCATTTTTTCTGTATAGGTGGGCATTTTAACACTGGGTCTTTGGGGATTCACTCACTTTTGGAGCCAGCCTCAGGTAGACATTTGAGGAACTGCAGTTTTTTGCCATTTAAGCTTCATTCCTCTTCCCAGGAGTTTGCTGCTTGCTGGAGAAACTGGGGGGGGAATAACCTGACTCTGTCCAAAGTCCAAATCATCACTTCTTAATTTGTATTTGATCTTTTTTTTTATTTGCCATAATATCAGGGTTCGTACGGGTGCTTGAATTCTAATGTCCTCTTTTCAAGGTTTGGAAAGTGCTTGAATTTCAGATGTGGGGCTTAAAAGTGCTTGAAAATGTAACTGTATTTCATTCACAATAAATAGCTATCTGATTGAATTGTTTTCTTATCAGATAGAGAAATAAAATGAGTTGCAAAAAGCAAAAGCAAAATTTCCCCGCCTGGGCTGCCTTGGGTCTGTTTCAATATGTGACCCCGCCCCTCCCTCGGACAGTCGGGGATGAGTGCGCTAACATACCTGTAGGTTGCTGTTTTAATGCTTTTAATGTTTTTAATGATGGAAAACAACAATGGCGGAGTTTGCGCTCTCTGGTCGCATGATAGGTAAGTCCTAGTAAATAATTTTCCAGTACGCGTACGTTACACATGCTATTTTTTTTTTTTTTTTTAAATTATGATTATTATTTTGCTAGCTGTCAAACTCGCTGGAGAAATGATTGAAATGCACTGAGAGTGATGCAGTATGGCAGCGCTATTACGGAATATGCTGTGAACTTAGCTAATATTACTTAGGAGTAACATGAGTTAATTTACTCAAGTGAAAGCTTTAAACATTAGCCCGATACATAACTAGCTAACTTAAGGCTTTCTGATTAACCCTCTGGGGTCGACGGACCCAGAGTCTCCATTTCAACTTGGGTCGAACGTGCGGACTTGAAACTATATACCAGTTTTTAAATTGTGTTGATAGGTCACGTAAAACCGATGTTTTTTTTTGGGGGGGGGGGAGTATATTCTGAATAAAACAGTGGCGTTTACTCCGGGAAGAAACGGTAAAAACGGCATTTTTTATGGAGAGCGCTAGCAAACACGCTTTGCTTGTGAGTGAAAAAAGAAAAAAACACTCCTTGCCTATTGGTGGAAAAATGTACCATGTCGACCAATCAAAAAATGATACGGCAACATGTGGTATTTGGTTGTTTGGGAAGAGAGGGAAGAGAGAGAGCTATAAAGAGAGAGAGAGTTTTGATACGTGAGAGATTTGTGACGTTTATCGTGTTTGGAGTCTCAAGTTAGTGTGTTGTCTTGTGTAGTTAGTGTGTAGTGTAGTCGTTTTCTTTTGTTTTGTGTGTCAGTTCTACTAGTGACCATTACAGTTGCTGCAAAAAAGCCACCAAAGACAGATTGCAGTGTAAACGCTGAGTGACACACCTGCTGTCAGACCTGCAGGATTGATCCCTGCGCTGTTCTCATCTGTTATAGTGGACACTAACTATTTTTTGGAGTTGCATAAATAATTTGTGTGCCTTCTTATTTGATGCAGCACAGCTGATTGTTCTGTAAATAGTTTTGAATGGTTATATAAAAAACGTCTGAGCCTTGGCTGCATTTTTAGGTAAACAGTAGAGCTGGGCGATATACCGAGTTTTTTAAAAATATCGATATATTTTTATACGAGATATAAGATGTGACAATATCCTTTATATCGATATAGTCTATGTTACGTTATAGTTATAGTTGCGGAGCCGCAAGTTTGCCTCTCTTTCGTCCACTTTTGTCTTTACACAACGTTACTCGACCTCGCCTCTCCTTCACTGAACACAACTCCCCCTCCTCCCCCATCGCTTCACCTGCAGGCAGCGACAAGATGGACACGGCAAATCTCCGTTAATGAGTTACTGCGCATCGCTGGACGGCGTCAACGTGTTAACGAGCTAACCACGCTAACGAGCTAGCCACGCTAACGCCATGCACGGCCTGAAATCATTTCATTTTCTCAAAATTTGACTGCGCGCCTTTTGTATGAATTCTGGTTGTGCTTGATGACCGCGAACCGATTTTATGTGATACACAGCGCTCAGCAATCTGTCAAAAAATGTTTTATTACGACTTTGGTAAGCTAAGCAGCTGCACCGCTTGATGGATTGTCGGAGCATTACGGCTACCGAGGAGCCTCGCGGAGTAATACGTACTGTGCTTCAACGTAATATTACCGTATTGTGTGTGTATAAGGACCATAAATGGCACCTGTTCAGAGACATGGTTACGAAGCGGATTTCAAACTCCAGGCTGTCAGTCACGCAGTAGAAGTTGGGAACAGAGCAGCTGTGAAATCTGTCTTTGTTATTATGCTCAACGTCTTTTAGTTTACATTTTGACTGCACAATTGTGAGCTCTTTGTTATGCACAAAACAACATAGTTTTCTTTTATTTATAGAGCATCATTATTTAATAAATGCTCATAATTTATTTTTGAGTAGTTTTTTTCATGTACATCTATGCTGTATGTTAATAAAAGTGCCTGTGTGACATCTGGGACACAGCTTTGACTAAGAACTCTCTTTTTGTTCTTACTTTATGGCTTTAAAAAAATATCGAGATATATATCTTATATCGCCATCCAGCTAAAAAATATCGAGATATGAATTTTGGGTCATATCGCCCAGCTCTAGTAAACAGTACTATATAACTTTGTTGTTTGCAAAACTTGTTCATATTTTTTTTTAAATGTCCAATTTCTATTTGCATTTCAAGTTATGAAAATGATTCCTTAAACATGCTTGTGGTTTTTACAGTCAAAAATATCACTTTCTACTTGTATTTTAAATTTTGTCTGAATTTAGATAAATTGTGTTGACACATTATGTCAAAATGAGATAATAACAGATTGGCAAGATAAACAGTTTTTAATGGTGAAATATAGAGGCCAAATCAAAAGTAGGCAAAAACGGCCAATTATATCCTGGACCCCAGAGGGTTAACGGCTAAAAGCAAAGTTGTCACCAAGTACTGTTTATATTTGTGTGTATTGCTGCAGCTTTTTGCATATTAATTTGGTGCCTTTGGGTGAAATAATGGTAATGTGAGTGATCCATATGGTCACAAAGAATAGCCACTTGTTTCTGTGCTACCAAGGTTCCCCGGCTTTCATTCAAAATGTGTTTATCGCCACCTACACATTAAACTACTTAAACAGTCAGTGCTGTTCTCCATGCCTGTCTGACTTGATGTTATTAGCACAAACACTTTAAAGGTGATCATTTAGGACTTCAGGAATAATACAGACAGCAATGTAGTTAGCAATAAAACAGTTTTATTGGGAAATAACTTAAAAAACAAACAAATATCTGTCTCCTATTTTTTTGTCACACAGGAAAGAAGCATCAATATCTAGACTTCTTTATTTTTCATTTTTCTTTTTTCAACAGGAGAAGAATATCTCTAACAAGTTGATTTGTTCACGTTTGCACTAGGGCTGCCACGATTAGTCGACTAGTCACGATTACGTCGACTATCAAAATCGTCGACGACTAATTTAATAGTCGACACGTCGTTTGAAGCTTTGTAAGATCGCAAAAGACGCAGGAATTAGTAGGATTTAAGAGTGTGATAACGGACTGAAACAGAAGATGGCAGCACTGCATGCACAGGGATGCCAGCTGCCGTTAAACCCCGAAGAAGAAACTGTCCCAGAATTCATAGCGCGACCCATCGCGGCCCTCCTCAGTTTCCAACAATGGCGGCAGCTAGTTAGTTTTAATTTTACTCTTATTATTCTTTCTGGGTCACAAAATAAACGTTTAACATATTTTCAGGCGGGAATGTAGCTGTGTAAACTTCAAATATCTGCTCAGTTTATCAAAACACCACATATTTTCAAAAGCGCTCCGACGTTTTCGGAGATGTCTGTTACCCACTAGCTCGATAGCTAGCTGGGGTTGAAGGCTCACTAGAGCCGGTGAGAACACCGGACTCCCGGCAAATCGTTTTCAAACCCACCGCCGTCTTTCGCTACTCAGGTTAAACATGTAATATAAGTCACTTAGATAACTTAAAAATGTTATTGTTTGGCTTTTTTCAGTATTTTATTTGTTCCTGAGTAAATCGGTTTGGCTGAGATGAAAGTTATAGTTTTTACACAGCTGAATAAACATCAAGCAGACGAGTGATTATCAGAAGTGTGAGATGCTTGAGAATATACTCCGGTGTCCTGTTATATTTTAGATAGCAAGGAGCAGACGGCTGCGTTTATTAAACTCCTCCGAAACAATCTGCAAATTTCAATTCAATAAACTATCATCTTGTCTTTAATTTTAGTTAGCACATACCTTAAACACTTAAAGCTGTAAGATAATGATAGTTATATAAGAGCAGATGCATGCTGGTGCAATAAGCTGTATGTTTTACGTTCAATGGATGCTTGATCTGATTAGTCGACTAATCGCAAAAATAATCGGTGACTAGTCGACTATCAAAATAATCGTTTGTGGCAGCCCTAATTTGCACATCTTAATTTTTAAGTGAAATGTGCATTTTGAGTTTATACACTAAGTATATAAGATGACCGTTCCTTTTGCAGTATTTTTGTGTGGTGCGTTTTTCTATGTCCTAACAAAAGGGGAGCTAAGGTGTCTTTTCACATGGTCTTACTGAGGTGATGCAAATTGAAACATGCATTCTCTTTTGTTTTTTGGCGGGGCGGTGTGGCGGGGGGGTACTGGAAAAGCTTAAAAACGGATCTTGAAAGTGCTTAAAAAGTGCTTGAATTTGACCCTGAAAAAAGCGTACGAACCCTGTAATATGCATAAAATCGTAAAAATGGTTATTTGTGTTTTCTCAGTTAAATAAAAGAAAGACTGTGAACAGCTCGTTACTTGTTGGATCACTATCTATACTTAAAAAAATGTTTAAAAATTGATTCATGGATTCATTTGTGACTCCTCACTGGTCTTTAGTTCTGATAGAGTTAAAGGAAGTGCTTTGAAATCACTTATGCAGGAAAAAAAAGAAGAAAAGAAATCATTCCCAGGCGTGACCCATTTCATTTTAATGCCTGCTTGGCTACACTTTCCTACATTGTGATATTTTTTTTCTTTTTAAACCAGGCTTCAAGGCATAAAGAGCAGGAAACTGTAAGGAATGAGTAACCAAGCTGTGGCCCGTGTCATGCTGTCTCGCCTTAGCGGATTGTAATGAGAACTATGCCCCTGCATCATAATCACCGGTGACCCTCACGTTAAGACTTGATTGGCTCCTCTGTGGCCTCCTGGGTGTCCTCTGAGCAAGGTCCTGACCGTCCACTGGTTCGGACCTGACCAGAATATTCATGAATGTGTATGTTTGAAGGCATGGAGGCTTATATTGGTTTGTCTAAATAACCCAGGGTGCTGCTGCCAGGGGAGAAGACCAAGTCGAAGTGATGGGTTTCTGATGGATGTGTTCAGCTTCTGCGTGTGTGTATGTGTGTGGTTTGGTTTCTCTCCTAAATCATCAATGAGTTGATAAACTAATTTGGCTTGGATTTGTCTTACCTGCCAATACTGTGAACGCTCTTCAAGAATCGATGAATAGAGGTTCAGGCACGACTCTTTCAGAGTGAACCTGCTTCCTCCGTGATGCTGCTGTATAATGACATCACGCTGCTGAGGGGATTCGTGTAAACGGAACCATATGGCTGTGAGCACCTCTGCTTTCTGTCAACCTGTTATTGCTCCCCACTACTCATCTAATGTGCACATGCTTAGATGTTCTGCCATTGTTCTGAATGTTAGCAAAGCGACTATAGCTCATACGGTAATATCACACCACCTGTCGGGAAGGTTAATTGTTCCGAGGGAAACTCTCAGAGCTCATTTTATTCACTCTGTTGTTTTTAATATGTATCTGTTTATTGGCTGAATGAAGAAAGTCGTGGTATTTAGATTTTGTAATAGCATGAAACAGCAGGGGATTCGTGCTGAAATAATTGTGTATGTATGTGTTCCCGTATATCAGTGTGTACTTTTAATGCTCATTAAAATATTCATTATTTCTATTTGAATATCGTTTACGATCATAAAGCTTCTGGTTGTTTCGTCTCTTCTCATAAAGGCGGTAGACGCATTATTCATGTTTTCCGAGGTTACACACAGCACCAAAATTCCCACAGCCATCACTGCATTTGTTTTGCTGAGAGGAATACAAATGTGCTGTGTCTGGCACCCACAGAGATGCTCTGAACCACAGTAGGAATCACACATCCAAACTACATTTGAATTTGCAAGTCTCTCTCCAGGCTGGAAACAACACCTCTGGGTCATTTCTCTATGAAAATTTTTTGACGGGCACGGAGGAATGGAGTTATGTTTTTGACAACTACAAACGCTACACCAACCCATCCTGTCATAAAAATCTTTGACATATATAATTTATTACTTACATTTATTAAGATAAACATATGGATATGTGATGTCTTATAGTCATTACTCACTCTGTTATGTAGTGTCTTGACCAGCATCAGAGGGACTTTAGCACAGTTGCCCCGTGGAGAACATCCTATCTAGCTCACACTTTTACCCCGGTGTGGGAATCGTATCCTATAAGTTAAAGCTGCAATTTAGATTATTAATATCTTTTACAAAAGATTTACAAAAGTATTGCAACCAATAAATTGTATGAACTGTTTACCCACAAAGTCTGCACACAAGCGAAAAATGAACAGTTTCTCAAATTAAGGCGTGTCCTTTCTGTGAGAGGCTTTAAGCAGTGACCCGGCCAGGACAACAAATGCAAACACAGAATCACCCAGATACACCTGAAAAACTGTACAAGCGATTGAACACAACAGCCAGATCATCACTGGGCACTTTTCACTTCCTTATATCGTTGTTTATGTGTATGTTCTGAAATCCCTCAGCTTCTGTTTCAGGTCACACTGATGATGATGATGATGATGATGATGATGATGGCTCATAGCAAACACACGTGTCTGACACAAATGTGAACATTAAGAAGCAGCATCAAACTGTGGTGACTACAGATGATGTCATCTCTGTATAACTACCAGGAACAAAGTGCAGCTTCTTTCTTGTGTCACTTGTATATTTTTCTTCCAAAACTGAGCGCTATCATTGTGTTCCCATGGCAGCGCCTCAGATAAAGACCATGGTGAACCACCTGGGGACCAGACAGGACACCAGTGAACTGCAGGATCGGCTGTATGTACCGATATCATCTCCTCTGCTAAACAAACACACTTTCAGTCACCTTCACTTTCTCAGAGCCAGCGCTGCCACGCTGTAGCGACTCTGTTGAACTGTCCTATAAGAAATGTATTTGTGTAATTATTAGAAGGTCTTATGGTCTGTCTGCTGTTTGAACTGTTGGTGTTCACAGGCAGCAGACACAACACTACACCAACCAACTGGCAAAAGAAACCAACAAACACCTGAAAGAGCTGGGATCAATCCCTCTGCCCTCATCGCCTTCAGAGCAAGTAAGTACTCGTTTACATGTCCTAATGAAAGTAGCACTGTACTGATTCTTCTATAGCTTACAGTCACAGCACTTTCTACAACATGCCTCATTCACCCATCCAAAGTTCCCACTGCTGCTCCTCCTGAGCTACAGCCACCTAACAATGGATGATGTCAAACTGTAAGATAAATATGCACACTAAGTTTGAAAGTGTGACTATGGAGCTTGTTCTTACAGCGCAGGCTGAGTGATGCTGACAGACGCACTTGGTTTAATTGGAATTTCATTCAGCCAACATTGTGGCTCAGGACACACACACACACACACACTCAGGACACAGTGTGTACAGTATGTCATCATTCGTTGACATTTCATGTATGGTGAAGGAAAAATAACTTTGAGACAACCTCCAAAAGTTGAATCTGTTCATCTGGACGTAGCGTTTTCAGTGGGAGAAACGTTTCGTCACTCATCCAAGTGACTTCTTCAGTCTCAGCTGACTGCAGGTTTCCCCAAACCTTATAAACAGTACATTTGCATAATGACTGAAACCAGCCCACTGAAGGAACAATGGGCTGGGAGGTCAGTTCCTTAATCATAATTATGCAAATTCTCATGACCATTGATCAACAATCACTGACCAAAACCCACTGATCAAAGAACACTGATCAATGGCCATGAGTACCATTCACAGAGAGTTGGGGAATGGCTGCAATCACAGCGTTGTAAGATGGCGAAAGATGTACCCTTAGGCCCCTCCTCGATTCAGAGATGGTCTTTCCCTTTTCACGTAGAGGGAAAGACCCTTTTGAGCGCGGAGTCAATGGCCTCCTTGACTCCGCGCTCAAACCAGCGTTCCTCCCTGTCCAGGATGTGTACATCGTCATCATTGAAAGAGTGTCCACTGGCCTGTAGGTGTAAATAGACTGCAGAGTCCTGGCCTGATGAGGTTGCTCTTCTGTGTTGTGCCATCCGCTTCGCTAGAGGTTGTTTGGTTTCCCCGATGTATAAATCCTGGCAATCCTCCTGGCACTTAACAGCGTACACTATGTTACTCTGTTTGTGTCGGGGGACCCGATCCTTGGGGTCCACTTTTGTGAGTCCTCAAAAACATATGAATGCTGCAACAGACTGTAGACTGTCTGAGAACAAGTGAATCCAGCCACGCTGCAAGTAATTTGTCTGAAATATCACAAGCATGGCCTTACAGACACCACTGCAAACATGGAAACGCGGTACATGCAGTGGGAATAATGGGTCAGTTGCAACTGTGGCTGATTTTTCCCATGCATTCACATTTAGCCTCAGTTTGTAGCTGTGGCTCCACTGCTTTGCTGAACTTTGTTATTCATCACAGCCTTACCACAAGCTGGTGACTGACAGGATGTCCAGACAGAACAGCATGCTGGGATGTTGCAACATTTGGATGGCCAGAACTTTGGTTCAGGCTCCTCCAAGAGCCACCTTGTCGGGCCAGGACTCTACAATCTATTTAGAACCTACAGGCCAGTGGTGCTAGTTTCAGTCATTATGCAAATGTCCTGTTTATAAGGTTGGAAACCTGCAGTCAGCTGAGACTGAAGAAGTCTCCTGGATGAGTGACGAAACATTTCTCCCACTGAAAACTTCCAGAATCAAACTTTTGGGTTTGGCTGCAGAGTGTACGACTAATAAAAACTTGATATAATGAAAAGTGAGAGTGGTCAATATAATAAATTATGATTAAAGGAGTCGGGAACCACTGACCTTCCAAAAACTACCAGAAAATGAGTTGAAATGACTTGAAAAAGAGCATAAAAAGGATCCTCTACATCAGATGTTTCCCCGCTAGCCTAAAGTTTGTCTCTTTGTCTTTTGATCCGTTTAACTTCAAAACAAAAGAAAAACAAGCCTGGCATTGACAGTGCTGAATTTTTTCCTTCTCTTTTAGGCTGACGACAACTCTCGGGATGAAAAGCTTGTGTCCTTTGATAAGTAAGTGACCTCTGTTCATGGTTGGAATTTGTTGCAAGTGTGTCATGAAGACCTGCAGTGTCACTTAAAAATAAAGACCATTTAGAGTCCGCATGAAGATGGAGGGGAAAGAATAAATATATCCAATTCTAATCCACACATTTTCACATGGTTACTGAAATGTTGTTATGTTGATGTGAACGTGAAGCCAAGATGAGTGTGGTCAGATGACCACCCAGACGGAGGAAGCGGCCATCACAGAGGAGGACCTGGAACTCATCAAGGAGAGAGAAACCAACATCAGACAGCTGGAGGTGATCCTTGGCTCGCTCTTTCTATAATCAACATCCAGCACGCTCCCGTCAGCGCTCAGCTAATATCTTTGTCTTTACAGTCTGATGTCATGGATGTAAACCAGATCTTCAAGGACCTGGCTGTGATGATTCATGACCAGGGAGAGATGATTGGTAAGTAGTAACAGGAATGTTGTTATTCCCATCACTTAGTCTGTGAAGTAACCATTAATTAGTTCCTATATCAATAATCTATCTGTCCTCCTTAAAAACTGACACACACTCACTTTTTAGCTCAACCCAGAATGGTCTCTGTCCTCTCTGACCAACATGCACAACACATTCACAGCGCTTCCACGTTGTGTCACAGCCTCATTCCACATTTTTACACACAATAGCCCATAAAGTAAATTATTCCTGAAGACCTTCCACATGTATTAAAAACAAAAAACAAAGTCACAGCATGCACATAAGTATCCACAGCCTCTGTTCAGGACTATGTTGAAGCACCTTACTGGGACCCTTCCCCAGATCTGCGCCTTGATACAAACCTGAGGTCTGCAGACCTTCCCTGGACGTTTTGGCTTGGTCTGTGCTCTGACATGTGCTGTCAGCAATAGGACAGTAGACACAGGTGTGTGTCTCTCCAAATCATGTCCAATCAACTGGTGGACTCGAGCCAAATCAGCAGAAGCAGGATCCACCTGAGCTCAAATCTCAGTGTATAAATACGTTAGATTTTTGTTTCCCTTCACAGCCTGGAGTAACCAGTTAACCAAACTAAAAATCTTGTCTTTGCAGACAGCACATGTCCAGAGGAGCTTGCTGTTAGCTCCCAGCTGACCGTGGTGTATTTTTTTGTCTTCCTGCAGATAGCATCGAGGCTAACGTGGAGAATGCTGAAGTTCACGTAGAACGAGGAACAGAGCAGCTGCAGAGAGCTGCTTACTATCAGGTGGGTGTGTGTCAGTCACCACTCTGTGGTGTCATTCAGCACAGACCCTCACTATAACCCCGCTGTCCCGTCTTTATCGCAGCAAAAGTCCCGGAAGAAGATCTGCATCCTGGTTATGGTCTGCTCCATCGTGCTCGTCATACTCGCCATCATCATCTGGTGGGCGTCCAAATGAGCCGATGTCACGCAACCAATGTAATCGATTCAGTCCCCTCCCACCTGCTTGGAATCAAAAGAACAGTAAGAAAAGGCTCATCCCTGTACCAAGATCAGTGGAGCACGTCTACAAAGGGCTTGTCAATGTGGAAATTGTAGTTATCTGAAATAATCAAGCCTTTGTGTTCCTTTAAGAACTGTAAGAGGTAATTTAGGAGAACGAGGACTGGGTTGGTGCAGGGGAGCAATTCAAAACTTGAGATTCCTAAATTAGCGTCACTGATACATTTCTTCTTATTAACTGCATTAACACTAGCTCTCACTGTTTTGCAAATGTAAAAATATTGTTGAAATTATTTTAAAGACATGCACACAAGCTTGTCTGGGTAACTGAAGATATTTAGGGTTTTGTTGTTGTCGATAAACATGTTGTGGCCCTTTCTGATGTCTAGTGTGTGGAGAACTGTATCCTGCTGTGGTTCCTTGTCTTCACAGGCACAACATACAGGTAATGCCAGCGATGGTTAAATCGTACATGTTGTAAAAGCAAAGTTGAAAATATTAGAAGTCGAATTCAACTCTGCAAATAGTTAAAACATCAAGAATCGTAAATTAATCACTCCTTCAGATCAAGTGTTTTAAGTTGATTTCTATGAACCCTGACAGTATGATAATAAATGTCTTAAACATTTGCTGTTCTGTGGTATGTTTCCCTCCTCTGTGATTGTACACATAAGCTTTACTTGATTTACAGTGTTTCGAAAAGGAAAGTTGCTCTTTAGTTAGTGAAGGAAATCATTTTGACTTTGAGTCTGGTTACTGTATCTGTCAGCATCACTAAATGTGTTTGGCATCATCACTGAAAACTGATAAATGGGTTTAGAAATGCAAGACGTCAGGTGATCATTTGAATCCTTTCATTTCCCCAAGTTCTCCAAAGCATCTGCACGCTGCTCTTAGAGTGAATCGGAGACTGCTGGGTCCCTGGTAGCTAAATTTGACTGCACAATCTGGCTGGAGCTTTTCTGAGTTTGCATGTTCTCCCAGTGTTTGCTTGGGTTCTTTCCAGATCCTCCAGCTTCCTCCCACAGTCCAAAAACATGCAGTTAGTTGGTGTGAATTATGGGTGTTGTTTGCCTGTGTGTGGTAGCCTGGCATCAGCCTGGTGACCTAGCCAGAGTGTATCCAACCTCTTGTCCAATGACAGCTGGGATAGGCTTCAGCTTGAAGGCCTGTGGTACATAGCCGATTATTAGAGATAGGTTGATCATATTTAAGATTGAAGCATTAATTAATGGCAGGACTTCTTTGAGTTTTGTAGGAATGGGGTCTAAAAGACACGTTGGTTTGGAGGAAGTAATTATTGAAGTTAACTCAGAAAGATCAATTGGAGAAAAAGAGTCTAAATGAATATCAATGGTACTAAAAGTAGCTGTAGATAATATTACATCTGTGGGATGATTATTGTTAATTTTTTCTCTAATGATTAAAATTTTATTTGTGAAGAAGTTCATAAAGTCATTACTAGTTAACGTTAAAGGGATGGTTGGCTCAAAAGAGCTCTGACTTTTTGTCAGCCTGGCTACAGTGCTGAAGAGAAACCTGGGGTTGTTCTTATTTTCTTCAATCAGTGACGAATAGTAAGATGTTCTGGCTTTGCAGAGGGCTTTCTTATAAAGCAGCAAACTATTTCTCCAGGCTAAATGATGATCCTCTAAATTTGTGACACGCCATTTCCTCTCCAGCTTACGAGTTATCTGCTTTAGGCTACGTGTTTGAGAATTATACCACGGAGTCAGGTACTTCTGATTTGAGGCCTTAGTTTTCACCGGAGCTACAGTATCCAGGGTCGTACGTAGTGAGGAGGCAAAGTTATTAACAAGATGATCGACCTCTGTTGGGGTAGCGTTCAGGTAGCTGCTCTGCTCTATGTTGGTACAGGGCATTGAAGATGATAACAATCTTCAATGTTAAAATCACCCAAAATAATTATTTTATCTTAGCTGGGCACTAAATCAGATAAAGACTGAGAACAGACAGAAACTCTGTGTAAGGTCTAGGTGGACCATAGATAAGACTGGTTTTTGAGTTTTCCAGTTAGGAATATGGCTCTCTGTCCACAACAGGGGTCTCAAACTCCAGGCCTCGAGGGCCGGTGTCCTGCAGATTTTAGATCTCACCCTGGGTGAACACACCTGAATCAAATGATTAGTTCATTACCAGGCCTCTGGAGAACTTCAAGACATGATGAGGAGGTCATTTAGCCATTTAAATCAGCCGAATCAGCTGTGTTGGATCAAGGACACATCTAAAACCTGCAGGCCCTCGAGGCCTGGAGTTCAAAACCCCTGGTCTACAATCTGCTGTCTCTCAAGACAGTCAAAACCCTTTAACTGGAACTTCATCAAAATCAAATGTACTGATATCATCAGGACATTTTCACACTGAGCCAAAAACCTCTCTGTTACAGAGCTGAGAATGCCTTTGTGTCAAATATCTAGAATAAATGTCTACATTTAACCTACAATGACAAAACCAACACAAAATGCTCTGTTTAAATCAAGTTTGTGCGATTGTCTCTACATTGTGATTGATGAGACTACAAACCATTATACACATTTAACAAGTCAAATGTTCTGACAAACACACATTTGTTTCATTTTCTGATCATTTTATTTCCAAATTAAGAAGCAAATTATGTGACCAATTTAGAGTGTCCAATCAAAGTGCATGTCTTTGCACTGTGAGAAGTCCCACAGAGCCGACATGCTGCTGTTACAACCCTCCTTTCAAAATCAGTATATGGTGGACAGAGTCAGATTTGAAAATCTGTCCTGTGGTCTGACTGTCTAATCAATACTGCAAAGCAAAGACCCTGCAGTTTGGGGAGAAAACCCTGACAATCAGACCACCCCCTCTGAGCAAGCACAAGGCGACAGTGGGAAGGAAAAACTCCCTTTTAATAGGAAGAAACCTCCGGCAGAACCAGGCTCGATGAGGGGAGGTCTTCTGCCGCAACCTGTGTTAAATGACTTACAAACAGCTGAAACTGCTGCATATTTTTTGAAAAGAGGATTGTAACTGTTGTAACATTATGAAGGTACCCCAAAAGGTGGATTCTGTTCATGTGGACATAGCGTTCACAGCGGGAGAAAACGCCTCCTGCTGAGAACGCTACATCCACATGAACAGATTCCACCTCTTGGGATTGACTTACCTGGATCACTGAGCATGCATTGAGTAATTATGAAGATAATTACTCTGTTTCTGACTCACTGCTCATGCAGCAACTGAATAGCGTCCTCAAACATCTAAAAAAAGAAGTGAGGGCCCTAACGATACGGTTTCTCGGCCTGTTTTTCTGGGAATCTGTGGATCCATTTTGCTCAGTAGCAGATTGTTGCGTTTTGTTCTTACCGGCTGGAGAAACGCTTTTGTTACTTTCTAAACTTCTCAGCACGTTACTGGGGCTGGCCAATTTTTTGAGCTCTGCTTTTAATAGCTCCACAACGGCTGCTACAAAAGTCGCATCAGCCTTTTCCATTACAAACGGAAGCACGTATTTGGATCCAAATTTGCGACACAGGTCTTTGTACATTATGATGTACAAGTTTTTTACAGTTTTTAGAGGAGTCAAGTCTCCCTCAATCTTCTCTCTTATATCAGTCACTATCTGCTGACAATTTAACTTTACAGCAAATGTTTGTGTTTTCTCAGAAACGTGAATGACTAAATTTGCAAGACACAAATTGAGAAAGGTATCGATCTCTGTAGGCGAGGAAGTGTCCCAGACGAACACTGCAGGGCATCACTACATTTTTCATCACTCTCTGAGCTCTCACTGTCAAGATTTTGGACATCAATGATTTGAAATGTATCACTGTGGCCCTTGTTAACCAAACGTTCCTTGCCTACACAAGCTTGAGTCTGTGTGCTTTTAAAAGTCTCTACAGACTCTGGTTTAAAGTCGTTATCTTCCTCAGACTCTGGCATTTCAACAATGCTGTCGCTGCTACTCTCACCATCTACAGAAAGGGGAGCTAAGGTCTTTGCATAGTCTTCTAAAATGTTGACTACACTGTAAACCATCCCAACAAGGTTTGTTGGGGATCTGGACCTATCTGATTGCAAGGATGTGGACCCTGTGATACGACTCAGGGCTGAGTTTACATTCTTTGCAATCGACACTGAAAATAAAGTCAGTAGTTTGTCTGAGTCACGAGACCGCCGTTGCCCAAAACCCAAGACCCAACCAAAACAGTTATCAAAGATGTTTCTGAGGCTGGCCTGAATATCATCCTCTGTCACCCTGCAGTAACTGCACCCATCAACCAGAGGTTCAACATTCATCCTGAAAAGGGAGAAAAGAGAAATGTAGTCAGTCATTTTCCCACACTATCACTGTTTTGTCAAAATTAAATAAATCACATGGATGACTTCACACGAGATGTAAACTATTCTAAGAGGCAGTATGAACCATTGCTGTGTACTCTGAGAAACCCCTTCGTCACCAGGATTACCCGATGAAGAAGAAGAAATGAAGACTGAATGAAACTATTTAATAAAGGAAGCTTTAGATTTACCGGTCATCGGAGCTTTCGTTGTCTCCACGATCATGATTATGTGGGCAGCATAAAACCTGTGGGCGTACGACTTTAAACACTAAGCTGCTAATGTCCTCTATGAGTACTCGGCACATTTTAGTCAGCAGATTGACGACATCCGAGGTGATGTCATCAGTGGCTAATGCCGTCCACTGTCTGAAAGAAAATCATTGAGAATGTTTGAGCAAAACAAACCTGTAACCAGTGAATATGTCTGTATATGCTGATAACTGTCTTGATGACTTTGAACTTGTGACTTACTTGCGCGATAAATAGGCTAAATGTTTTCTGAGGCAGTGTTCAATGTTTTCAAATCCGAACAGAGGCACGCTGAGATTACTGCACCTCGGTTCACTTGGTTCATCTAATGGAATCTAGAAAGAAAAGACGGTTAGATGTCAGTGAGCAGGCTTTACACATCCATAATAATAATAAGAAAAAGAAGAATTAGACCAGCAGCCAATGTAAGGTTTTTGTCACAGCTGCACTAAATAAACAGTATTGGTGCCTAAAATCATCTTGGATGTTTCTGTAACAGTTAGTCCACCAGTACCACTAAGCTTCTGACATCTAATCATTGCAATTATTGCATTTTGAAAATGCCTAAAATATTTGTGCTTTGTTTGATGAGAGGTGGTCTGATCAATTTTTCAAAGTCCTACCACGTTCATTTTTCCACAATCTCGTCCGTGAATTCACTTTTTCGCGACAGCTTTGAACAAATTATCACTTTTTCCAGTCTTTCACTCTCCGTCCTCACACTAGATCTGGATAGTTGTGTACTTTTGACCACCAAGAGACCTTACTGTGACGTCAGTTCGTTGGAACGTTCAGCGCCTTTGGCCGCGGCGCATGCGCATACTTCGCGTAGTCTGACTTCACGTGCAGCTTTTCTGTGTTGGATAATGTAGTTTTCATGTACACCTGGCAGTACGGCATTCTTTTGCACTCGCATCGTTTGGACGTCTTCGAGTGGAGGTTTAAATGGTAAATGGCCTGTATTTGTATAGCGCTAAGGACCCCAAAGCGCTTTACACATCCAGTCATCCACGCACACATTCACACACTGGTGATGGCAAGCTACATTGTAGTGACAGCCACCCTGGGGCACACTGACAGAGGCGAGGCTGCCGGACACTGGCGCCACCAGTAGGCAACGGTTGAAGTGTCTTGCCCAAGGAGGACACAACGACCGAGACTGTCGAAGCCGGGGCTCGAACGGCAACCTTCCGATTACAAGGCGAACTGCCAACTCTTGAGCCACGATCGCAGTTTAGCCGAAATGAAGGACAGTGTCTTTGCTATCAGATGCGCTAAGAAGCGTTTATTTACAGAAGGGCGCAGAGTATGGCACCAACATGTGAACACAGCTCTCCTAGCCCTGCTTTACAGCTCAGGTCACTAATTAGACAGTTAATGATGATTATGAGTCTCCTCGTGAGCTAATGCTATTGGAGGATTTTAAGCATCCTTGAGATGAATAATGTTCGTAAATGAACACAAGCTGACGTTAACGTCGAGTTGCGCCGTGTAAGGCTTGAGTCTGGTCGTGAGACCCCCCTCACCTCCACATGATGATGTTGAATACTGTTATTAAAGGATCACCTTATTGCTGCCCAAGGGCGTCGATTTGGCATGGACGGAGGGGACATGTCCCCACCAATAATTTGATCGCTTCTTCTAAAAAACCCCCAAACCCGATAGAAAGAAAAAAAAGATTTGTCAGCGTCTCAGTCACCCAGCGGTGCAGAAAGAGTTAAATTACGTTCTCTACTGGAGTCCGACCTCATGTGACAAATATGGCCAATGTGATTGGCTGAGCCTTTCAGGGAGCTCTGTTTAGTTTCAGCAGCGGCAAACCTGCGCTGAGAGGAGGACGGTAGCAAAGAGGAAGAACGTGCATATAAGAAAGTATTTTTCAAAGAAACCTCTAAGTCACTTAAAGCCAAGCTCACTCATAAAATGTGTCCATCATAATAACGTTACAGGCTATGCTAGGCTTTGGCCCACATCAGTCTAAAATTGTATGCAACCATGAATTACGTGTTTTGGAAACTAACTGCACAACTGGCAGCTCTATTAGTTATCTCAGTCTCAGAGCAACATTTCTAATTTTGATTGAAACTGTCAGAGAAAACGGCAGCCTCGAGCAAGCCAGGATATTAGTTTACAGAGGCTGTTAGAATTATATGTCTCTACGTTAAAATGTTGGTGACACAATAATTTTATCCTAGTGGCACTGACATATTCACAGGGTTAATTTTTGAGACAAAATATCATGAGGTAGTCATGATTTTGCAAATATTCCACCTTGTAGTGCAGTTTGCACTACAATTGTTAGGCTGCTGATGTAAATTGATTGATTAGTGTAGATTTGACAAAGAATCTGAATTGACATGTCTCACTTTTTATATGGCACGAATCAATATGCTTTTTTATCAAGAGGCAATATGTCCTAGTGCAGTCAGAGGGGAAAAGTGTTCCCTTAGTGCTAATGTATAAGAGAAGTTGGTGTACTATAACTGAAGTAATCGTGTTAAGATAAGATAAGATTACCTTTATTATTCCTACACGTGGTATATTTGTTTTGTCACAGCAGAAAGTGGGCAGTGCAAAGTTATATAGCAAAAATTAGAATACAATAAGTATAATATACTGTACACAACTGTACAGAATAGAATAAAATAGAATAAAATATACATTAGGATAAAAATAGAATACAAATGTTATATACAACTGAGTAAAAATACAACTTACAACGTCTTATTGCACATGTGTGTGTTTGATCAGCTGCAAAAGTCTTTGTTGTGGAGTCTGACAGCAGTGGGGAGGAAAGACCTGCGAAATCTCTCCATCCCACATTTAAGTCCTTAAAGTTATATTCTTTTATTGTCTTGACTGTATTTGAAGCTATTTTTATTTTTGTATGATACCTGATTGATGTGGAATAAAATCAAAGTAAACTAAAGTCTAAAATACTTAGTCATTTGTTTAGTAGTAATTTAACATTATATAATTCACATATAAAACTATGAATTGTAATTTTAAATGGTTTAATAGCATGTAGAATAGCATATGTAGGCAAGTATATTTCTCCTTTTTTTTTATCAAGAAACAAAGACGAAAAGGAAAAAAAAAGAAACAGGGCGGGGTTCGGTGGTTGAAACACCCGTCCCCACCAATGCCAAAACCAAATCTACGCCCTTGTTGCTGCCTGCCTGGCACTGAAGCGTAAACAGCAAGCCTCATTACAACTGAAAGGGCTCGGATTGACTACGGCTGTAGTGCAGCGGTCCCCAACCTTAGTTGCTCCACGGACGGTTTAACGTCAGGCAGTATTTTCACGGACCGGCCTTTAAGGTGTGGCGGATAAATACAACAAAATAAAATGATACGACCGAGACAAAAACGGTGGTATTTTGTAAATATAACAATAAACGTGAATTCACTGTGTAATTGTGTAACTTTATTAGTAGCGTCCTCCTGAAATGCACCAACAACATTAAGAGTAACATCCTCCTCTCTGCCCCTTAATGCTCTCTGGTCGCTATGGTAACATGTAAACATTTCTTTCAAAATAAGACGCACAACTACAACACAGGAAAGACCCAGGGCAGGGGTCGGCAACCCGCATGCGGCTCTTTAGTCCTTATTTTGCGGCTCCGGGTGGTTTGGGAAAATAGAAGAAGTATTTAGCTGAAGTGCATTTTATTTGTGTTTAGTTCTTTTCTTTTTTTTAACTTGTAGTTCTAAATTGGAAGATTATTGGGATTTTGAAATATAAAAATAAAATGATATCTTATTATTTTTTTCATCGCTCAAAATAAGCGTCACACTCGCGGAAGCCGGTGTACCCACCGAAACGCCGTGCATGTATGGAGACTTTCAACCCCAGATAGGCCGATTATGGATCTTCGGATCCACATTATGTCGGCAGCTGTTCTCCACCATGAACTATGTTAAAAAACAAACACCGCTCCCGCCTCACAGATGACAGCTTACGGTCCTGCGTAAAGATGAAAGCCCCGATTTGCAGACGCTGTGCGCAGAGGTTTGGGACCAGAAGTCTCATTGTAAACATATCACTGCAGACCCGACGATGTTTGCATGGACATGCTTTTCACACGCGGTTGCTGTACGCATACAGCCGGCTGTAGCTTTTCAGCTCACAGCCCGACAACACAAGAGCAGAGAGAGCACAGGCTTTAAGGCAGCGAGGCGCGATTGCGGGTGCCGCTCAGGTGCGTCCGACTCCCATTCAGCGGCACTGCAGACCACGCCCCGCCACACACATTAACAAGGTAAAACAGATATTTAGGCAGAATTTTGCAAATAATTTTTTTTAACGGTATAGTGCTTTTTTTCCAATTACTTTTTAAAAGTCAGGTCAAGGCTCCAAAAGCCCACAGGCGATATAAGGGTGGCGGCTCACAACAGTTTTTGTTTGCTACACAGATCATTTTAGTTCAGCTGGGTGTCTTTCCTTTTGTTATATTTCTTTAAGAGTTTAAAATGTGTTAATTACATAAATAAAATGTAATTTTCTCTGTAGCACTTCATGGATTGCATAAGCAACACACCTTAGTTGCTCTGTAGATTCTTTTAAAAAGCAGTTAAAAACCTTTCTGTTCAAACAAGCCTTTTGTTGATCTACGTATTTTATATTCTTTACATTATTTACATTTGATCTTTTACATTGTGTATAATGTCTATTGATTGTATTGTTTATTTTAATATTTGTGTACAGCGCTTTGTGACTGCCTGTCTGTGAAAAGTGCTTAATGAATAAACTTTACTTACTTACTTTAGTTGTCCGCACAAAGCACAAAAAACAATATATACAGTGTTATCTTCATTTTAGATTTCAAAAAGTATTTGCGGCTCCCAGTGTTTTCTTTTGCGTGGAAACCGGGTCCAAGTGGCTCTTTGGGTGTTAAAGGTTGCAGACCCCTGGTTTACACACAGCTTTCTTAAGGTCCCACCGCTGCTGTGCTTGGGATCATTGTCCTCTTGCATGAATCAGTTTTGACCAACCTTTGGCTGTCAGACACACGGCCTCACATTTGACTCGAGAATACTTTGGTATTCAGAGGTTTCATAGTCAACTCAATGACTGCAAGGTGCCCAGGTCTTGTCACTGTCATCACCCGTCCACCACCGTGCTTAATAGTTGGTATGCATATAACATTGTGTATTATGACCATACATCCCCACTTTAGTCCTGTCTGTCTAAAAGACATTGTTCCAGAAGTCTTGTCCCTTGTTCTGTTTTTGTTCTTTGCAAACCTGACCCAGGCTGCCATGTTCTTCTTAGAGAGAAGAACATGATGCTCAATGCTCAATTAATCAGTTCCATTTGATTTGCAGCACCAGGTTGCTTCTTGCCCTCTTAATTCTTATGGAAGCTTTTTCTGTACATTTAAATTAGTCTTCAACAGGTGGCATGAGTGGAAAAACCACACAGACAAGGCCAGCAAACAGCTGGTGAGGGAAGTGTGGCATTGTGGAGTTGTGCTGCCCTTTAGTAAGTGGAGAGAAAAACAAAAAAAGACAGAGAGAGCTAAGAAGCGGAAGAAATGTGAAAGATTTCTCAAGTGGACAGTGAGCCATGTACAAATGAATGTTAATATTACTCACTGCATGCCAGAAGTGTGAATAGTATACACATCATAACAACAGTATCATGAGAGAGTATGTGCACATTGTGCCAAGTGTCCAAAAAGAGTCAGTCGGTGTAACTGCCAACAGAACGCAAAACATTCTTTCCAGATGTAACCTCTCATTTTTTAGTGAGCGGCCACTCCTCATACCTGCTACCACTGTTTCACAACAGTTCAGCACCTGCAGCTTATGTTACCTGCAGTTGCATCAGATGTCAGCCTTGGTCATTTGACTCATGATACATGGATATAAAATGTGCAGTATATGTTATAAAAATCTCTGCTAAGCGGATAGTCGCCATGTTTTATTTTTAATTATTTTCTGACAGATAATATTAAAACAGGCACATTACAGCTTTGTCAGCAGGCAATATGCACTGATGTCAAAAGCAGAAACGCTTTTTTCACTAACTGCAATAAACACAAGCCTGGCTGATATTCTCATACGTCATTAACTTTTGGTTATATCTATTGTAGATATAATTTGTGCCTTAGCGGCTGGATTCAGGCATGAGTTATGGTTAAAGGCACATCACATTATCTCGGCTAAATCTAAGTGAGATGGATTGAGGGAAAGAAGATGCAGGGATGAGAAATCCTGGAACTTTCCATTTGGTGTCGCTGGGATCTGTGACTTTCACAGCTGTGCCTTCCAGTGGTTGAAAAAAACTGTTTAAATGTAACACTTAATCCTAACAGGAAACCTGTCTTTCCTCTGTCAAGTCTGTGTCAAGCTGATTTTAACACACGAGATAATCAACGCGATTTGTATTTTCTTCCATATATTTGTGTAAATTTTGTGTTTGCAGTGTATTGAAATCTGGTTGGGTGTCGCTAAAGGGTGCATACATACAGAATATCATGCATCGCTCGCTCAATTTTCTCAACGCCTCAAATGCAAATGAGCCCATTTGATGTAGTGGTTGTTCAAAAGATATTGTAGAGGCAAGGAGATTGGTTACCGAGGTTGATAATTAAAAGTGGGAGACTCTTCCCTCGCCTTCCTGTGTTTATAAGCAACTGAACAAAATTCTCCTCAGAAATTATCTGAGTTGGCAGACGGACAGCTGAATACGTCTGGTAGTTAAAAGGAAAAGCAGCCACGCACTGTTTCAATATGTGTCAGAACAAGATGGTAGCTTTCTGCAAGCCTCCATTACAAGGCTTTACTAATCCAAACATGCAAATCTGTGTCTAAAAAGCGCTTTTATGCATAATCCTAACACAATTTCTATGGTATTAAGATGGGGCAACAAGAAAAAGACTGGTTGCCAATACAGTATCAGTATGTCAGCTCTTTATTGAGCCATACTGTAGCACAGAGCTAAGCAAACTGTAGCAGAAAGCACACAGGAAAGCATGTATTACAATTTTCAAAATACTGCTGTACTGGAGAAGCACCCAAAACAAAAGTAATATTTCATTCTTGCAGTAATTTGAGTCTTTATCACGGTGAGCACTCATCGGCTGGCACACAGAGTCATGGTTAATAAGTTCAAGAAATCAGCAAGGAATTTCACATTGATTTTCCACTTGAACTGTGTCAGTGTAGCTGATTATTTTCTAACAGCAGTGGGTTTGATTGCAGGGATCAACATTTCATTGCCCAATACTTCAGTCCTCTTTAACAAACATGCATCAGCCTTGATTTAACCAACGAACGCTTCGAGCTTAATTCATGATTAAAGACCGAGTCTCTAAAGTAAGGAGAGGCTTGCCAAGTTCATTTATATAGCACAAATTCCTTCCATAAAAGGCACTTATCTGACTGATATAATGCATTAAAAGGAAACTGCAGGGAATGAGTAAGATGCAAACCACCGCCAGCTTCACCTGTTCTGACATTTCTGAATGTGCACAGTTCGGAAATGGGTGTCTCTGAATGAATGCTCTCGAATTCTCTTTTAATGGCGGCTTGAATCCCTCTCATGACAATGTGTTATTATGCAGCTAATTTGCATCAGCAACTCACTTTCACTGGTAATATTCAGCGACAATGCAGGAAGCAGTGTGGCATTCACACACTCCAAGGGAAAACTAAAGGCATTGTGAAATAATGGGTGGTAAAAGAAGGTGCTTACATTACAGGCCGAGATTTACATCCTGTCTCCTAACCATGAGCTTCCCTCAGCTATAGTTGTTTTGCCTGGCTTTAGATCACACTGGTTTCTCTAAAAATAATTAAATAAATAATCATAACAATAAATACACAGTTGTTCCCAGCTGCACTTAAAATGAGAAATATGATATTCACTTTTTGTTTTGGTTTCAAGTCTTATTTTCAGCTTCTTTAAATATGTGAATGTTCTGCTACGAGTCATCCAACTCCAGTGATGACCATAAATCCCTCATCCTTGCTCCAGGGGACACTGTTATGTCGGGAAACGGTTACCATATTAACATCTCTAAATCAAAACTGTATTCACACTGCTTATGACTTTCCCTCAGACACGCTGCGAGTGTTTAAATAAATCACGTGAGTTTAAAATATTACTGCGAGGCTACGAGATTTACGAGAAGTTCCGCGGTGACTCTGAGACAAATTTACTTACGAATGGTGACATTTCCAAAGAGTGATGCAAGCTGACACCGGCACCCTGCCCTTTCCTGCGCGATTCAGCTCGATTTGTTACAATTATAATTCACTGCCCAGAGAGAGGGGCAGAGTGGGACATGTGCGTGTGCACGTGTGTTGTGAAGTACAAATGCCACCACGGTACGAACAGACCGGTTACAATATGTTAGGATGAATACCTCGCAGCGCACACTGCAGACAACAGTTCATTACTGCCTGATTACCATATGCTTGTGAGACCGCGGGTTCAAACCTGGTTCAGATCCAGCCGGTGATTCATGTCCGACCTGATTTCACTCCGCTGTGCGCTGTTTACAGCAACAATGGAAGGTGTTTTCAATCAGTGACACAAAACGTCTTTAAATCTCGCTAATTGCGCGGGATGATGAAAATCACATTTCCTCTGCACTGGCCTGTTTGGGGGGTGGTGGACCAGATTCAAAGCTGGTGAACGGATACGTGCCAGCTGGTAGCAGGTGATGTCAAATCGAGTAAGTCCTTTCGGTTAGAAAGACGAGAGAGGGAGCAAGGCCATCTGTGCTTGTGGAGATTTAGAAGGAAACGAACAGAGGTTTACAAATCTGACTCTGTAAAGATGTAGTCGATTTGATTTGCCCGAGACTGCGTGATTGCGCGCGCGTGTATTGTATGATGGGACGTGTATAGACCAATCTTTGCATTGGCTTAATTTGGGTATTAGGAAAGTAGTAGTCATGGTTAAAATTGGAGTAAGTCTCCATGAATGCAAGCCAGTGTTCTTTTCTTTTGAACTGATGGAACCATAACTCTGTGCGTGTGTGTGCGCGCGAGAGAGACTGCGTCCCATGTATTCGTTAACTAGCAGTGATTCAAAGCCTACACAGACACGATGCAGACGCTAAAAGATTAACAGCGTGTCACTGTCACATGATTCAAATTTCTCTGCATTATGAATGTAAGGATGAGTTTAAAAATACACAAGACTGTGAATTATGCAGCCACACTCTGTGGTTGTGCAGCTTCGAGTCAAAAAGCCTCTCTGTGAGTAATGTGGCAAATGTGACTGAGGAGAGCACCAGGCTAGAGGTGAAATGTGTGACATGAAACAGCATTCACGTTCTGTTCAAGAGCTCCAAAAACCTTTGGCACAGTTTATTTCATAGCAGAGAAAAAAAAAGGAGGGGGGCAATTAGTTTATTAAGAGCAGTGGAATAATTAGGCGGAGAGAATATACCACCCGTGGAGAGTGTAAATAAGGCAATTTATTTGCTATCGTGCAGCTGGATTCTTGCGCGCTAAACTCCCCAAAACTCCAGCAAGTGGTAGCATACTTTAATGAGCACTGTCCTCCAGCTTTTTTTTTTTCTTTACACCCTCTGCAAATGAATTGTTCTTCTAATTCTTGATAACTGATTTTTAGCTGAAAGCTTAACATACTTTGTGGGGTGTGCCTTAAACAATGCCTTTTCTATTCACCCCAATCATATATATATAACTCAAAAATATCTCATTTTGATTCATTATGGGATGCTGCCTGAAATTCTCATTGTCAAATGAGGCAAACGGTGTGTGTGTGTGAGAGAGCGTGAGAGAGAGAAAGAGAGAGAGGTGCTGGGTGCATGTGTGTATGCTGCCACCTAGTGACAGCACGCAGAACAACGAGAGCAGATGAGTCATTCTTGCAGCCCGGACCGACTGCCTTTCCTCGGCGCTGCTGCAGAGGGACCCGGGTTAGGTCATAAATTAGTCTCTTTTAACATTCACAGCTGATGGAAGGCAATCTCAAGGTGTGTGAAGATGAGGTTGAAAGAATGTGTAGACGGTGAGCACAGAGCAGGGGAAAGCTGGGGAGGGGAGGGGAGGTGGCAGCGGTGATGGTGACAGAAGGAGTGAAACATGGATATGTGGTGCTGTGAAGCAAGAATAAGAAGGCGTGAGCCAGTAGAGCAGGGCCATGGACAGCTAACCATTCAGAGCAACAAAAAAAGGAGCTGTCATTGAAGTCCTGCAGTGTTATTTCTGGAAAGAAAGAAAAACATTAAACCAAGAAGTTTATTTTCAGTAGCTTTTTTTTGGAAGTTTATAATTAGATAGACGTCAGAGCATTCTTTTTTTTTTTTTTAAAGAACACTGAAAGCAATTCTCAAGGCCAAGAGGCTGTAAAAAATTTCAGCACCCATCTCTTTTCCCCCTCTATAACCTTGAAGAGCAGCATATGTTTGAAAGAGGTCACTGATAACAGGATTGTTTATGTCTTACAGACTTTTGTCTTCCCAAAGATCAAACTCTGCATAATTTAATATTCGGCATCGTATTTAGAGTACATTTATGTTGACAAAACTGACATTCAAAGCCGCTTTTGGCGCTGTTTAAGCGCACTGTGATTTAATCATGTCCCGAAGCCCCTACGTGCTAAATTAAGTCCCGTCAAAAGCAAATGTGTGTATTGAGGATTAAAGCAACGAAACGGCATAACATAGACGGATTTCCACTCAGAGGAGGCGTTAAAAATCTAGCAATAGCGGAGCAAAAAAGAAAAAAAAATACCCAGTGTGGAAACAGTTACCTTGAACATTCTGCTGAAAGGAAATGTCACAGGTGTTTATCCATTCGCTGAACTCCTCTCTTCCATAACCTCCAGCGAAATTGCCATAAGACCTCTAAATGACTGTAGACTGTAGTCAATTTCCAGACCCAAAGCCCCATGAAGTCAAGTAATACCACAGTCCAGTCCAGCATGAAAAGTATTAAGGCAGGTGCTGAATTCATGTGAGGATAAATAGCCTTCCCTCCACTTTGTGAGTTAATCTTTTTAATTGTGTCTTTTGTTGATAAATGGTGTGATTTTGCATCCTTCATTTGGTAATACAAGAATAAATATGCATGTTAGGCCAATTTCCTTCTCACTCTGTGTTCAATCACAACTTGAGACATGGCATTCCATCCCATAATTACCACGTGACAGGTAATTTTAGTCAAGTAAAGCCTGGCTGTATTGATATTTTATTAAAAAACTGCTGTAAAGGGATGATGTATGCGGTTTAAAAACTGTCATTAATTACAGTCTGACATCGACCTTTATGTCCTTTTTCGCATCCTACCAAAATGCTGTCATCAATTTCAGTGAAATATAGAGTCACAATAAGCATGCATTAAATGGCTTAAAGAGGCCATACGTTTAAATTCTCCCCCTGTCCAGCACATCGCTCTCCTTCCTGGAGTCACTCTCAGAAAATTACACCATTACAACATTTTTAACTAAGCAGCCTCGGGCCACCGAGCCACTTGACACATCCTCATCCGTCTCTCTCCCTCAGACGTCGTCCACATCATAAACTCTGGCAGTCTGCACAAACACGCGCCGAGGAAACGCGTCGTGAAGGAGCGGTGACATTGACGGAGTGAGAGTGCGGCCACAGTGCGATGTAACAGCACGCTGCCACTTATGAAAACACCTACTACACACTGTCAGCAACTTAACCTTCTATCACCTGAATCCCCCGCTGGAGGATTAAATGTGGCAGATGTAGGACGGGAGGAGGGGGATCAGGGGAAGGGAGTGACAGGGGTGAGGTGGAAGGTGGGAGTGACTTCATAAGTTTTGGGAGAAAAACAGCTGAAAGGTGGAAAAGAAGGGAAACCGAGCAAAGGTTATACATGAGAAGAATGAGAAAAGGTGGAAGAAGAATTGAAATAAGGCACTTGTTTATATGTGATGCCAAGCAATGGTGCCTGATGTCCACATTATACATATGCCTTTGTAACTAGCTGAGAAAATGTGGGGGCCACCAACAATATCTAAAGCACATTTTGTGCCAGTTCTTCCCATATTAAGATTATTTTTATATAAAAGTATATTGGTAATAAATGTGAGTAATTAATTAATACATTTCTGATGAAAATCACCATAAACGGCAAATTAATTCATCATCCGTACTGCTTGGTAAACATCTGGACTGCAATCTTTAAAAAAAGCAAATGCAGAAATTTATTCAGTACATCTGTTTATGTTATGTAATAAAATCACAATATCATTATTCACCAGAGTCTTAGTGCATATTTAGAGCTGTAAATATCAATATTATCCTTTGCTTATATAAATTGGATCTGTGATGCTGTAATTAGGATTCATCATCTGGAGATGATGAATATATGTTGTCAATATACAATATAACCACCTTATTAGGTACACCTTGCTAATACTAGGTTGAAGCCCCTTGCCGTCAGAACTGCATTCATTCTTCGTGGCCTCCAACAAGGTGCTGAAAACATTCCTCAGAGATTTTAGTCCATATTGACTTGAAAGCATCACATACGTCTGCGAATATACAATATACAAATGTCTGCACATGTGTGACTGTGGAGGCCACGCCTGGATCATCGGTTTACAGACCTCTGGGCAAAAATGTTTGGTTTGGTTGTTTTTATGGTCAGGCTTTTCTTTTCTTTTCTTTTCTCAGTAGTCATACATCTCATACAAGTATGTGTAAACAGAAGGGTTTTATAGAGACTTTTTATGGAGCACTTTAACTCACTGAAAAAAAGTGGTCAAGGCAGAGCACTGTTCCACTAAAATCTTTAAAGTGTCAGATATGAAATGGAAAATAAAACCTTTGTAAAGGAATAATAATATATCTCATTTAAGTCTATACACGCGCACACACACACACACACACACACACACACGCACGTTGTTGTCTCATCCCCGTCTCTACGTCTCCCTGACGATTTCCTCCTTTTCTTCCTTTCAGTGGTGCTTGCCAGTACCACTCCACTCCATCTGTTGTGCTTGTTCATAGTCCCACAACTGAATGAGTGCTTAAAAAAAAAATTAATGTGAAAGTAAATAGATTTGCCTTTTTTCATTTGTCAAAAATGTTTAAATCAAATTAAATAGACTAATGAATGGGCCCCCAACTGTGGTAAGCCCCTGCAGATGTGCCCAGAATGGTTAATCCAGCCCTGAGTACAGTGAACTCATCATGTTCAAGACACCAGTTTGAGATCCTCTGAGCCTTGCAACTTGGCGTGTTGTCCTCGGAGGATGGGTTCACTGTGATTATTAAAGGATGAACATTACTCAGGTAGTCTGTGGTGTTTTAAATGATGCTCAGTTGGGGCCCAAAGCGTGCCCAGAAAATATCCTTTACACCATTACACCACAAGCAGGCTGGACCATTCATACAAGGCAGGATGGATCCATGTTTTCATGCTGGTTATGGCAAATTATGACTGTACCATCTAAATGTCACAGGAGACACCAAGACTCATCAGACCAGGCAACATTTTTCCTGTCTTTTGTTGTCCAGTGTTGTTTAGCCCATGTGAACTGTAGCCTAATTGCCTGTTCTTAGCGGACAGGAGTGGCACAGGGTGTGGTCTTCTGCTGCTGTGTTGCTTGATCAGAGATACTTCTGCATACTTTGGTGTTAGCAAGTAGTTACTTAAGTTACTTTTGCCTTCCTACCAGCAGGGCAGGGAACAGTAACTCAGAGAACTGCTGCTCACAGGATATTTTTTCCTTTCTTTTTTATTTTAGATGACTCTGCATAAAGCCTAGAGATGGTAGTGTGAGAAATTATCAGCAGATCAGCAGTTTCTGAAGTACTCAAACCATCTGACACCAACTACTAAATCGCCTTTCTTCCCCATTCTGATGCTCAGTTTGAACTTCAGCAGGTCATCCTGACCGTGTCTACATGCCTAAATACACTGATTTGCTGCCAAGTGATTGACTGATTAGGTATTCACATTAACTGCATCACTGGGGTGAACATCTATTCATGCAATCAGGCTCTCATAGTGAACATATTTGTGCAAATTTTCATGACACTACTACCACTTTCTGTTTGATCAAAGTGGTAAACAATAACTAATTAACTAAACAGAATAAAATAGGTAGCCTTAAATAAAAAGTAAATGTCCATGTCGGTAGTGTTAGGAGTTTTGTACAGTGCATACAAAGGATGATAAATGTGTCTTTTCACAGTTGAAAGGCAGCTAATGGAGCAAGCAGACTTGTTAGACAAAAGGCACTTTAACAAGGACACGAAAGACACATAAGGACACAGAAATGTGTCTGAATTAACTCATCCTTCACCAGATAAACATCAAAGATTTAGACTGTTATGTTTGTTGTAAAGTTTATTATCTTTAAATTAGTTGCATCATTTTATATATTCAGGAGTTTGAGGATTTTCAATCTTGTCTTGTTGATAGCAAAGCATGCCATCAACTTCCAAGCTGTGATATTGTCATGTATGTCTGAAGCAATAAATATACAGACAACAAATGGGTGACCAATGAGCCTTTTGATGATATTGATTAAGATCTTTTTTTTCGGACAAAGTTTGGTTGCAAACAAGTGTGGTCTGTGGCAAAAAATCTTTAATCAGCTACTCTGTGACCGCAATCCTACATTTTCTCTGACTGTTTTGTGGTATAAACCAATTTATGTTTAGTCAATTAAATGTTTTGAATGAAAACCAACAGCACTTAGACTTCCACTTGTTCAGAGTTAAAATGCCAGTCTTCTCCACTAACAGCTAAAAGCCATACTTGAGAGACAATTACAGAACTGGAATATGGATTTTGCTTTAAACAAGCTTTAAAGCAGGGAAGTGTCTATGGGTGGGCAAGGGTGGACACTGCCCACTAGGTGAAAAGTCTTGCCAGCTCAGAAATTTTCACTGCTATGCAGATGACACGCTGCTCTATCTATCCATGAAGCCAGGTAACACACACCAATTAGTTAAACTGCAGGAATGTCTTAAAGACATAAAGACCTGGATGGCCGCTAACTTTCTGCTTCTTAATTCAGATAAAACTGAGGTTATTGTACTCGGCCCTGAAAATCTTAGAAATATGGTATCTAACCAGATTCTTACTCTGGATGGCATTACCTTGGCCTCCAGTAACACTGTGAGGAACCTTGGAGTCATTTTTGACCAGGACATGTCCTTTAACGCACATATTAAACAAATATGTAAGACTGCTTTCTTCCATTTGCGCAAAATCTCTAAAATTAGAAATATCCTGTCTCAGAGTGATGCTGAAAAACTAGTTCATGCCTTCATTACTTCCAGGCTGGACTACTGTAATTCTTTATTATCAGGATGTCCTAAAAACTCCCTGAAAAGCCTTCAGCTAATCCAAAATGCTGCAGCAAGAGTACTGACAGGGACTAGAAAGAGAGAGCATATTTCTCCTGTTTTGGCTTCCCTTCATTGGCTTCCTGTTAAATCCAGAATTGAATTCAAAATCCTGCTCCTCACATACAAGGTCTTAAATAATCAGGCCCCATCTTATCTTAATGACCTTGTGGTACCATATCACCCTATTACAGCACTTCGCTCTCGCTCTGCAGGCCTACTTGCTGTTCCTAGAGTATTTAAAAGTAGAATGGGAGGCAGAGTCTTCAGTTTTCAGGCCCCTCTTCTGTGGAACCAGCTTCCAGTTTGGATTCGGGAGACAGACACTATCTCTACTTTCAAGATTAGGCTTAAAACTTTCCTTTTTGCTAAAGCATATAGTTAGGGCTGGACCAGGTGACCCTGAATCCTCCCTTAGTTATGCTGCAATCGACGTAGGCTGCCGGGGATTCCCATGATGCATTGAGTTTTTCCTTTCCAGCCACTCACTATGTGTTAATAGACCTCTCTGCATTGAATCATATCTGTTATTAATTTCTGTCTCTCTTCCACAGCATGTCTTTATCCTGTTATCCTGTTTTCCTTCTTCACCCCAACGGGTCGCAGCAGATGGCCGCCCCTCCCTGAGCCTGGTTCTGCCGGAGGTTTCTTCCTGTTAAAAGGGAGTTTTTCCTTCCCACTGTCGCCAAAGTGCTTGCTCATAGGGGTCATATGATATGATTGTTGGGGTTTTCTGTATTTATTATTGTGCGATCTATTGTACAATATAAAGCGCCTTGAGGCGACTTTTGTTGTGATTTGGCGCTATATAAATAAAATTGAATTGAATTGAATTGAATTGAATTAAAATCCTGTGTACATCCACCAAAAATGATACAATCACATGTTGCTAGGGACACATATATATTCACTGATTTGTTAACAGTGTTTCATGGAGGTTTATGACTGTTGCTTGATGAATTCAGTTTCAAAGTAAGTGCTGAACCAAAAACCTCCTTGTGATTCCTTTGGTTGTTAGCAGACTGCCACGGTTGGCTGTAGTTTTTAATGCTTACAAGAATTTGCAAACTACTAGCTCAGCTGTAGTAAAACTTCTCCGTTTCTGGTTTGCATTGCACTTTTCATAGTTTCATTACAGCTCAGAGAGTATCGGGTCAGTGTTTATAGATAAGTCCATCGCTTCCATGCAAACTGTGGATATCCAGCAATACACTAGTGGTCAAAGCAATCAGAAGGAGACTTTTGATAACAGGTTGGGGAACATACATTTTTTCCCTAGCAACAGGTGATTACCAGGGGATTCCTGACTGGCCTGCAAACCTGCATGATTCGGAAACGAGCAGTCATTTTCCCAGAAACTGCCATCAACCTCCAGTAGCCACCCACAAATAGTTGGGGAATGCTCATGATCGGTGGTTTCCAGATGGTTGCATACCAGTCTTAGCCTGTATGACTGTGACTGATTCATTTGATCCTACATTATAACGATGATTTTCACATGTTCATGTGAGTGCTGAAGTCTCCAAAGAGCTATGGAGTCCTCAGGCAGAGCCCCTTCCACTAAATTCACCAAAACACTCCAAGAAGGCCAGAAAAGGTCTGAAAAGCTGTTTGGCGTGTATGCACAGACAACAGTCTAAACCTTACCCTCCATGACTCAAAGTCATACAGAAGTGGCTCTCTCGCTTCTTCCGGGTCAGGAAACAGGGGACTCTTTCATAACCTCATTTTTGTTCTTGCCCTCCAAGACAATCCAAATACTCACCAAAAAATAAGATCTCAGCAAAATCTCTGCCCTAAATATTAAAAAACAATCCTAACTAAAAGCTTGATGGTCTGTTGATATGGAAAACATGATAATTCATGTATCTTTAAAAAATGACCACCAGAATGTTCTTCAATCTGGCAACCAAAACGATTTTCTTAATATTAAACTCTTATCAAGCTTTTTAGTGATTTTTTTTTTAATCAAAAAACCCCCCCAAAAAACCCACCCACATATCTTCTTATGTATTAATATGTGGGACATTTGTGTTGCAGCAGCGTGCTGCAACTGGATGTTATTGTTACTTTTATGCTCGGGTCCTAAAGTATCAGTTAGTGTGTTACCATTTCATTTGACATCGTCCTTATTTACTTCATTTTAAGGACTTTAAGCTTAATCACTCAGCTCTCTCAGTACAACTTATGACTGTTTAATCCCATCAGCAGCAGGGATTGCTGTCAGAGTATTACTGAATTTGACAAATGACAGAAGCAGTACAACTGGGATTCACTTCTGGGTAAAATGTTGATTCATGATTTCTGAAAACCCTACTTTCCAACTTCCCTCAAGCTTACAGGACTTTGCTAAACAGATTAATCTTCCACACTCAAAATCAACTTTTCCTCAAGCGCAGCAACACAAGGAGTTTCACTGAGGCATTACAGCCATTTCACTATTGCATCAGTCAACAAGTTTTGTGCCCTGATGGCAAGTTAAGATGGTTGCAGAAGTTGTGTGTTCTACAGAGTTCTTGCCAGCTGAGTTTTATTGCATTAGGCAGATAGAACAAGATACTGTGTAATTTATTTTACTTCTTGACAGTATCCACAAATGATTTATTACTTCCTGTCATGGTCATTCCTGCTAATGAGGCATCATTAGCATACACAGTTACATAAGGACATCTGCCAGAGGTCAGCAGCACCAACCCAGTCAACCACGCCTCCTCCACCTACCCTGATTGGTGTCTTTTTATGAATTTGTGAGAAGGGTCTTATGGGTTTGACTCAGAGACCATTTAACATTTTCGCGTGTGTGCGTGTGTGTGTGCGTAGGTGTGTGCGTGTGTGTGTGTGTGTGTGTGTGTGTGTGCGTGTGTGTGTGTAAAAAAAGAGACAAATGCCACTTTTTCAGATCCTGACTGTGTATATAAAATTATATGGCATATAAAAAAAAGAATTTATGACCTAATAAATGACAAAGAGCAAAGTTTATTTAGTGTGATGTGAGTCTGGGAGAGATTTTATTAATGATGTTTCTAAAGTAGTTTAGCCTGACTGATTACTGAACTGTGATTATCTGTCAAAATGCTTCTGTACTAATTTGTATATTTGCAAATGTAGTACAGAATAAAAAAAATTTATTTCATGTTAAATAATGCAATTTTATATACTAACATTCAAAAATTTTGAATGTCATACCATTACAACAGTATGCTATTTGCTGTACTAATTGCACATTATATTCTGACCACACTCTACCTTTTTCTACAGAGTACTTATATATACTTAATTTAATTTGTTTTTCTATGATTAGTATTCTTGTACTTTAGATTAGTTGTATATATTTACTACGATAGCAGGTAGAAATATTTCATTCATTTGGATTTACAAGCTGTATGGGCTGAACGGTCAGGTTCAGAATGTTACTTCGCAGCCACCGTACTTTTCTGCACGGGAAACGGCGTTTGTTTGTTGTGTTACCTGTTAACATTAGCTAAAGACATGGCGGAATACACACACGTAAAATCTACCAAACTGGTTTTGAAAGGTCATAATAAAGGGTAAGGGCTATTTTTGCTTTGTGGCATTACCCGATGCCACCTCAACTACTTTTCGGGGCTTATTATGTGCTCTCTTCTCTGCTAGCTTTAATTAATTCGCTAGGCTAGGCTAACAGAAATGCTACAAAGAAGAAACTAACCTCTTAGCCCGTAGTTAACCAACATATCTACAATCTTTAAGGTTGGACAGGAACGTTTTTGAAAAGAGGGCTTTGCAAGTGAAATAATTACCAGTCAAAATAAACGGAAAGATTTAAAGATGGCGTGGTGTTAAACCACCAACCTGAAGGCTATCCTAAAGCATAAATTAACTGGAGTAACATATACTAATCTGTTAGCAATGTTAAAGAAAGTGTAAGTGAGAGAGAAAGAACTACAAAGAAAACAAAAAAAACCACATTATGCAGCATGACACTACAAAAATATCATATTTATTATAAGGAACATAAATAACTTCATAGACTGAAAGCTCCAAGCTATAGCTAAGACGCACTCAAAAATATTCGGAAACATTTGACTTGTTTGTATTTTGTTACATTTGTAAAACCAAACTCGTTTTTGAATTTGGGTTAAAATTCACTAGAGCTGAATACTTTTATGGAGAAACAGAGTCCTGAAACCCTTTATCCATATTAAATAATAAATGATAATATTTATTTGGTATTGCTTAGTATTTGGTATATAGTATTTAGTATTATTCCAGGAGAATGGAAGTTGCATTTCAAGGAAAATGCTTGGATATTGCAAGGTCTGTTTTGTAATTAAATTTAGCTACTCTACAAATTAAGACATTTTTTATTTTTTTGTGTGGGAAAAAATAATAAAATACTAAAACAAAGCTGTCTGCCTATTTACTTGACACAAACATTTTCTTTACATAGGAATATGTATATATGTATTGTAATAACTTTGTAGCTGGCAGGGTAAAATATACCCACATTAATTTGTCTATTAAGTAGAGCTCATTAAGAAGCTGATCTTTTCCATCTTGATATTAATCTCACAGGAAAAAGAAGAAAAACAAAGATAAGAAAAGAAAAGCCACAGATGAAGAGGAAAGGCTTGATATTGTTGGTATGTATATCTTCTGTATTTTACGTTAGTATTTTGTCCACTAAGCAGTCAGTGTTCTTTGAGCATACAAACAGCTAAGATGATGTGTGTTTCAGATATTAAAAAAAAAGAATAAATTAGAGGGGTCTGATCAAACTCATTCAAACATTAACATTTGTGTTACATTCATGACTGAAGGAATATATTCTTCCCTACTGTTAATGTCTCTCAAATTCACAGTAGTGCCATGCATTATTTAAGCTCTGACATGGACCTTTTTTTTCACTAGGTGGCTGGTGGTCTGTAAGCGGCTTTGGAGAAATTACAGGAACAGTTGCCATAGAGATGCAGAACAACTCATACATCCATGCCCTGGATACCGGTCTCTTCACACTCGGTTCACCACACAGAGGTAAGAGGAGAGACTGGGGTTACATCAAAATTTAACTCAGTTTTTTTCAAAGGTTCAGCTATTTCTGCAGCTCATGGCTTATTCTAGAGACAGTGGAAGTTATCAGCTGATAAATAGTGTAAAACTATTTGAAGTCTATGTTCCTGTGCTGTATCTATACAGCATAGGGCTAAATTTCATTCAAGATTTTTTGGGGGGTGTGTTTGTTTGTTTTAAGCGACATGAGACATTATCATGAAATCTGAAGTCAGAATTTAGATTGCTTCCCTCTTCAATTATTACTGCCACCAGCCTGAAATTTTCCAGACATTAGATCAGATTTGATTTACTCCAAAGACAAAATACATCAGCCATTGTGCAAAGAAACTTGGAAGTGCTTAGTGGATAGCGCTAGGCTAGCAGTAGGCTGCCTGTACTAAGAACTTATGGATGAGGGTTTGGAATTTAATGTGGTTTAAAACAGACAGCAAGCTGGAATTATTTCTTCTCAGTCAGTAAGCAACAACACTTACCTGCTGTTATCCAGCTTTGTTTTCATATGACCTTAGCATGCTATTGAAATGTTATTGTCATTGTTTAAAAGCATATTCTTAGGCTTTTGTAATGCTTTGTACAGTAGCTTATTATTACAGTTAGCCATGTTGCTAATGATTGGCAGTCCAAACGCATGCCAACTAATACAACCGAAAGGTTAGCAAGTAGATCAAGTATCATCCACTAAGGTAATGCCAATATAAACAAAGAATATGTACATGGATACTCTTTTCCATTCTCCTCTTTGTATAAAAAGGAGTGTGTGAATCTAGGATTTAATTTTTAATGATATGATTCGTCTAGTTTGTGCTCATAGTTATTTATTTTGTGTTCATCACTCTGCCTGCTGTGTTCATTGTTGTTTTTATATTAGGAGGAAAACAGGAAAGTTACGTGATGTGACTCAACAGTTCCTGTTGAGTCACAAAAAGAAAAAAGTTATCTATTGTAGATTTAACTGTAAGATCAGCTCCTAGGAACTGTGATTTAGGTTTCACTGGTGTCTATTTTTTTATTTTGTTTTGGGTCTTGTTTTGTTTTTTATGGGACTGTATGAAGTCCGAACCAGAAGTTCCACCCTATTCAAGTTTTGTCCATTCCCTTTTGCCTTCCTTACTTTGGGGAAATGGACAAATGAAGCTGAATGTGGTGAGTTGAGTTTGAGGTGATTATGTGGATTAAAAAAAAAAAAAAAAAGCAGACATGTGATGGCAGGCCCCTCAGCTCAGGTTATTTGCACCTCAGATGTGGTCATTAAAGTAGAACTCTGCACTGGGAGCCTGACCCTGTCGCTGAATTTTTGGTATATGACCTCTTGACTTGTATGTTCGTGGTGGAGTGGAGCTCTCATCACCCTTAACTAGGGCTGTGCGATATGACGAAATATATCTGATGATGTAATTAAAACGTCTATCGTTTCATATTATAATGCTATCGTTTGTTTTGTGGTGTCGCAAAATACACTGTTTACGGCAATATTTTTAATCGTTTGGATGGTCACTACATGGATGCAGGCACAGAGAATACCAGCATGGCTAGTGGAGATGAAGCAGAACCAGGTTGCTCCAAACAGAAGGACCAGTCAAAACAAATCGAGGACCTTATTTCTAAACAAGGGGGTACATCTGTTCATGGACATGGTTTGGTTATGAAAAGTCTGGCACGGACGAGAAAACTGAACTATGCAAATTATGCCACAAACCGGTCCCCACCACAGACAAAATGCAGTCATTTGCAAAGCATGCGGTAAAACTATTGCTGCAAAAGGAAGCAGTACCACAAATTTATTCCACCAGCTGAAAAGTCATCCACTGCAAAATGAAGATTGTTTTAAACTCGGCATGTCAACGTCTCCCCACACACCAAAGAAAACGTTAAATAAATCAGCTGTGATACCTGCGACTGTTCCTCGTCAGTTGTTTTCATAGTCACTGTCTACACTTTTGTTTCTGTAATTTGAGGTTTATTGTACAATTTTTATATGTTATAAGCACAAAGGAGCACATTCTTAATTTCAGTTGTTTTATTTTTATGGCACTATATGGTTGAAAATAACATTTGTATACCATGTATACAATGTATATATAGCCAAAAAATGTCATGATATGTCATGACGTCCAGCCCTAATAACCATAGTTATTTTTAGAATTGTTGTTTCATAATATATCAGTAGTGCTGCAATAGTCCAAAAGAGCTCCATATCAGCTCACGATGCTTTGCTTTGACAGTCATAATAGTAATCACAATAATTAACTGGAAGATTTTTTTTTCTCAAGTGTCTGGAATTTTATAAACAAAATATTTCTTTGTTTGCAACACATTCAGACTATTTTATGTGTATACTTATCTACATGATGTTGATTTCAGGAGAGGAAAATTGAAGAGCAGGATTATACCGGGGAGGGGGGCACTGTGTACAGTAGGATATAAGTGGTTCTGCCTTTCATTTTGTCGTTTTAAATGAAGATGTAAAGTCTGCAGCTTTTTTCTTATTCCACGCTCGTACAAACCTGAGAAGCAAAAACCTAATCCGGGGTGAGGTTTACTGTAGGCTCCTGGATTCGCCTTCAGTCCACAAAGCAGTAATTACTTACGCAGTAAATCCAGACACCAGACTGAAAAGGCTGAACAGGGGTTGACTTGAGGAGGAGGATAGAGCCAACTCTGAGTTTTCACCCATTTCTGCCTTCAGGCACTTCTGAGGAAGCGCTTTTCATTGACACAGTCCTCCCAGAACAGAGACACTACTAACAATTAATTCAGACCACATTTATTGAGAACCTGTGAAAATGGCTGGAAGATTGAAAATTCCCTTAGTGGGTCCTCATCCTCTGCATGCGCAAACACCAATTTCCAGTAGATGAAAGAGGACACAAGCTAGAGCACCGAGAGGGAGATGAAAGATTTCATCGTCTTTACTGAGATTTCTCCACTGATGCCACTCTGTGGATGTTACAGCCTTTTAGAAAGCTGAGAAAATGTTCAATCACCCACAGGTCAACGGAAACATGCGGATGTTCTTTTAGCCACCCCACTGGGTCACAGTCAGACATATTCCAAACATAATCAGTGTATGTCATATTTGTTTCTGTTTCATTAATGCATTCTTTAACATCTCAGACTCTGCTCTTCGTTGACCTGAATGATGGACTGTGAATTCCTCAAAGCTCTGACTGATTGTAAATGTCAGAAAGTAGCCTCATCTCAGGCACTGAGATCAGCGCAGCACTGCATAACCAGAGGGTTTGCATCATTTATGGAAAACATACATAAGTAAAATACGAAGCAGGTTCAAAGATGTTATAGTGTTAGAGGAGATTCTTTTGTTACAGAGTAAATATTTAATACTTAATCATAGTTTTGTTTGACAAATGCGTTGTTTTAAAATAATAAGATCTGTGTCCAGAATCTGATCACAAGTCTAAGATTTTTCCACAAATCCTGTATGTTACCATGTGTGATTATTAATTTGTTTTATTGAAACTTACATAGATTTGTCCTCTGTAATGGCTAGCTTTCAGGACATTAGATAAGGTTTTAAAAAAAAAAAGTCCAACAAATATTGAACATACAAACTGCAAATATTGAATTAGAATAAACTACATATAGGGTTAAAAAAAAATGGAATAAAGCCAAGATTATAATGAGAGCAATAATATAACACTTAAACAATCTAAAGAGGGCCACTGACACCTGTAAAATCTTTAAAAGGCAAACGTTGCTTTGTGTTTCAGATGATGAAGGACCAGATCCTCCCGAACAGTTTACTGCCATCAAGCTCTCAGACACACGGTGAGTATACAAAGATAAACTGCACATTGTTTTTTCATCTTCTCACCAGTAGATTTATTACCCCATTTCTGCATTTTATATTAAGGATCTGTTTCTATTGTCAAGATGTACACAAGTAATTTACCAGCCCATGGGCAATCAATCCTTGAAGATACGCTGCCTGTTACAGAGCTATTTCTTATGCATTAGTTTCAGTGATAGATCTCAGATTCATACACTAATGTTATTGAACTATTCTTTTCACAAAGAAAAATATTGTGTAGGCAACGTGTTTTGAATATTAGATTAGCCTTTCTTACAAATCTGTTTAGTTTTTTCTTTTTTGCTGTTGCAGGATAGCCTTGAAGTCTGGATATGGAAAGTACCTCGGCATCAACTCTGAGGGTGTGGTGATGGGGCGCTCTGATGCCATTGGCTCCAGGGAACAATGGGAACCAGTCTTGCAGGATGTGAGTAAATCTTCTAATCGATGTAGGCCACCAGTTCATTAATGATATGCAGAGCTGCTGTTTGAGTTTCTTTCTAGTCCAGTCAGTTTTTTGCAGAAAACAAACGCCTCTTTTCAAGATTCCAGATTGGTAGCTTGAGTAGTTCCTGGTGGTGATAGAAAATGTGGTTTAATCCCACAGGTCACAAAACTATTGATTTTATTATTAATGTCAATTTCAGTTATTCTGTCAGACTCATGCTGCACATATTTGAGTCTGCCAGCAGCAGAGCTGTGAAAGAAGTTTGTTACCTCATGAAGAGGTGTGTAGTGTGCTGAATGCAGCTCACTGTGGCTTCTGCTCATTGTTTTTTATCTTGTACTTATATAAAACATGCTGAATACTACAGCCATACTGTGATAAATCCTGACACCTATTGAATTTTCTGTCATTATGTCAAAATATAACTCAACCCACCAATTAAATGCTGCAGCTGCCGGGAACGTTCACATTGCATTAGCAGTAAGTTGATACGGCCTTTGTTTGTTTTTGTTTAGTTTTCTTTTTGTTTTTGCTGTTGGCACAGATACCCAGTTTGTATTATTGCAAGTCGCGACTGAACATCTGACATTTATTTTGAAAATTAGAGTGCTTGATCTCACACTACAGCATCAGCATAATAGGCCAAAACAAGCAGGTGCAGCACCCACACTACCCCTCCTCTTCCTTTGTGTTTCATTTACATCCACCTGGAAGCTTGAGACAATCCAACCGAAAACCAACCCGTCGCTATATAATACAGTAAATGTCCCTAGCAAGTTGTCGTCAAGTAATTTCACTTGTACAATTGTTTGCCTTTTGTGGCTGAATGCTCTCTGACTTCCTATTTTTTCATTGCCGTGTTAGAAGAGACTCTTTTTAATAAAAGGGACAGTGTTTTCAAAGGAACAAGGTTCATATAGATATGGATGGCCAGGCTGCCGAAACATAGAATAGAAAACCTTAGATACTTTATTCTCTGCTAATGAAGCTATCACTCCACTAAATCTAGTAAATGGTTGTGTTGGGTTTATCGAACCCTTCTAGATAGAGTACACCAGCCAGATTTAACTGCTAAAGGCACTGGATTAAAATAAGAAAAATAATGATTATGTCATAGTTTCTAATTGCCTTCATTATCAAAGTGGCTGCCAACAAACACTGGAGGGACCCTGGCGTCTTACTTTTAATTGGTGTGCAGCCTTTTAGTCCCTTTACTGTCTGACTTTATACTCTGAAGAGATGATTTGGTTAAAAAGGCAGTCGCACAAATTTAATCAGTGCATTTATTAGCCCGCTAGCAGCAGCATCACTGTGCAATGAAGTGCAGAGAACACGTGCATGTGAAGATAGAAATCTAAACAAAGATAACAGGCTAAATAAAGATAAAAATGAAAACATCAGATAATGCTGTGAACACCAAGTTGCTCTACAGATCGCACTTACACAATTAATTGGATAATCAATAAGCTAATCAATAGATAGTACGATAATAGACTAAACAATTAGTGGTCTGATAAGACATTTGAATATATTTACTTGGGTTCTCTCTTTTTTTCATATGTTTTGTATACATTTTTTTTACTCAGAATACCATAAACACAAAGGTTTCTAGGAAAAGTTTCTACCTTCAAACTTGCAGAAGAATGATAAATGTTTTTAATAAGAACTTTATATTCCTGAAATTTGTAAATATTTGTCTCCGTGAGTGCCATGTTAGTGTTTGAAACACAACATGCATATTTTATGGTTGTGTCACTTTGTGTAAAAGGATAGTTTATGTTTTAGTTTCTCTGTTTTGTTTTTGTTTAACCAGCCCCAGAGAGCCCTGCTTCATACATGCCTCTCGACTGACATTAAGCCCATGGGAGATGGCATTTACCTGAAGTTATGAGCAACTAGCTCATTATGCAGAAAGCATCTACCTTATCACTGTAGCGCGCTGCTTGCCTTCATGCTTTGTTGAAACTATAAACAAGCTGCCCAGCACAACCTTGAAACTCTTTTGCATCAAATATTGGGCAACCTTTCATGCCTGTCACAACAACCAATCCCACTGCAATTCTATCTAATCTACACCCCCACTCCCCCCATCTCCTGTGTTTTCTTTCTGTTCTGCTTCAGGGCAAAATGGCTCTCCTGGCAGCAAATAGCTGTTTCATTTCCTACAGTGACAACGGGGACATTGTGGCCAAGAGCAAGACAGCAGGGGATGGCGAGATGGTGAAGGTGATGTGTAAATAGTGTTCTTCCACAAGGTTGCATGTTAATCCTTTGATTTTAAGCATGCAATCTCTGTAGGGGCCTGACTGTTAAGAGGGAAGGGGGAAAATGTTGTGACCTCACTTCATGGAGTTCAAGGTATTGATATGTAACGCACCACTTCCCCCCTCCTCCGCTCTCTCTCTCTCTCCCTCTTTCTTTCTTCTTTCTCTTTGTTTTTTGTTTTTTTCCCACTGGACGAAGAACAGATCCGAACTTGTGCAGAACGAGAGGTCAAGCGTAAAGATGACATTGCAGATGAGGACAGGGGCAACGTGAAGTCCTGCGAGGTCAATTATGTGTACGTAACCTCTGCTGTTTATAAGCGGTGCTTATGAAATGTGTAAGCAGCCCAAACAAAGACTAATGAAGGAAAAATCTTGAGTTCTCTTATATTTTCTTTGGATTCTTCTCCGTTAAAAAGGTTATCATAAATTAGAATAAGTAAATGTTATAATTACCTGTTATTCTTTGCTAAGTTCGGTAGATGCTTTTGTGCTCCATTAATGTGAAGTTTAACTAGAAGTTTCTGTTCTCTTTCAAAATAGGCCAGTGAAAAAGAGGACGTTGTAGTCCATGTTTCAAAGGTGACCAGAAAAAGCGGCTGCATGTACCACAGCTCACTACTTAAAAAAAAAGAAAACGCTTGTAACAAGCAGTGAAACACAGATAAGCTGATGCGCTTATGTGAGGTGTTGCAAGATGGTTAAAAAGATAGGAAAAGAGGGATATCTGACTGGGAATTACTGTAGTTTTTTTACTCCTGCAGCAAAGCTATAGATATCAGTCAGTATGAATTCTCATTGATAAGCTACTCAAAAAACAATATAGTTAAACTAGCTTCACCTTCAATGTTTACAACGTCATAAAAACATTAAATTTAAAGGCATTCATTAAGAGGTACCAGGTACTTTTTTAGTACCTACTTTGCTGGGTTTCCAAGTGAAGTGGAGGCGCAAGCCACTGATTGGCCAGCCAGTGGCATCACTTAACGAGTGAAAGCAACTTTTTCATTTTTGAAACCCAACAACAAGGGAAATAGCAGCACAAAAACCAACACCGTGTCCTTGAGTCTGACTAAAAGCTTTAGACCGAGGAGCAGGTGTACCATCGCCTCAACGTTCTCCATTGTTTTGTTGTGTTTGTGTCACATACAAATGACACGAAAAGACTTTTGGCCATGTTGCTACGACGACCTGACACACATTGAGATGGTACTCAATTGTAATGGAAAACAACCAAAACCGGATCGAGCCGAGTAGGTACTAGTGGAAAACAGGGATAACACTTCTTTTATATGACATATCATTTAGAATATTTCAGCGTAAGTAAATCATCTGAACCCCGACCACACTGCTGGTCACAACTTCTTGATGTTCCAAACAGTGAGCTGCATCTACACATGATGCTTCAGTTTCAGAGGTTAGAAGACTGAAAAATGCCCAATTTAAAATTGTTATGTTAGAAAAGGCCAAAGCTTAATCCCCTTTGGGTTAATCCCCTCGGCATCCACACAGGAAACGATTCGTGGCAATGTCACGATCAGAGATCATAGAAAACCACTGCTTTCGGTTTGGTGATGATGTCACTACAGTGGAAACACACTAGCAACCAGAGGTTGGGAGCTCTCAAGATAAACTTTAGCACAGGATACTGGTGATTGGCATATGGCAGGGTAGTAAATACATTCAGAGGGTTGCCTAGACAACCCGAGCCTGGACCAACCATCAGCTTTAAAATGATCCTCATCTTCTTCCGTGCCATTTTCTGTAAATCATAAAATCTGCTTTGATACGCTTTCTTTGTAAAAATTCATACTGCTAATAGAATTTGTCTTACAAGCTCTTGATGCTTCCTATCAGTAATTCAGTTTTATATTTTGCAACAATTTGACATTTTACAGTTTCAGCAGAGCATCATCTGCCTCCCCAAAACCAGGGAGGAAAATAAAAGAAAACAAACAGTAATTTTTTTATCCTCACAATTATCTTCATGTGTCAGTCTCTACTGACAAGATTTGGACAGCAAAAACACTTGCCTGGGTGTGAGGAAGATCACGCCTTAAAGGATCTGCCTCATCAATCCAATGCCTTTAAAGGCGCAATTGATAGTCTGCTGTAAAAGCGTGATGAGAAGGCAGGCGGTGGCGCATTTTCGCTTCCAATGCTTCAAGTGTTTTATATACAGCCTGTCTGTGGCCTATTAAGTTCTGGGCAATATGTCTGAAGCTGTGTTTTTTTTTTTGCTTGGCATGCTTTGGCTTTCGTTGGCCACTCTATTATTTGTTTTAGATGAATGCGGGGGAAATGGACTCATCTTGCTGACATGTTGATAATGGCTGCCCTTGAGCCTGTGTCTTGATGTAGTGTTTAGCGTCTGAAATGCTTTTCAGGATGGAGTGCGCCTTGGGAACGGCAAAATGCAGGCAGAAGGGGAGAGAAAGTAAATATCAGAGAGGTTTCCAACACACTGCCGCGCTTGTTTATGAAGGTTTTGTCTGAGATATTTAAGTATGTTGTTAAGGTGGCTTATGTTAAAATGAGGGATTATTTGAAGCTTTTTTCCAGGGACTTTATGATATTCAGGTGAAGCTTATTCAGATGCACAGCAAAATGTATTAATTAGAGGGGAAATCCTACTACCCACTTTAACGCTTCCAGTCGCTGAGTATTTAAATAAGAGCACTGTATGTGTGGTCGCTGGTGGCAGCTGGTAGGCTTAACCACTCAGCCTTTTGCTTTTTAGGTGCCACTGTCAACATTTAGATAATACCTGGGAGCATTATTTGGAATTATTTTTTAAGGTTTTAGCTGCTTATAAAGCCTTGATGTCATTGAACATTTCTGTGTGTGTGTGTGTGTGTGTGTGTGTGTGTGTGTGTGTGTGTGTGTGTGTGTGTGTGTGTGTTAATTAGTGAGTTTTTTTTTCTAATACCATTATTAATGTGTGTGTGTGTGTGTATGTGACTTACAGGAAGAAGTTTCAGAGTTTTCAAGATCGAAGGCTCAGGGTTAATGAGGGCGACGCCACTGTCCTAAAGAAAGCCAGGACGGATGGAAAATTTCACGAAGCTTTGCTCGACAGGTGTGAAAATAAGTGTATTATATCCTTACTGTCAGCCACTTACGCTTCTTTTAATGAGTGCTCTCTGTTAAAGGATCTTCTTTCTCAAACGAGTGTTTATACAAGAAGTTATTAAATTCAAAGTGCCAGAGGAGTGTTTTATGTAAAAAGAAAGCGCTCAGGTACTGCAGAGGCCTGTGTGTTCACACACTGTGTAATACAAAGCAATGAAAAGGTGGCATTCAAGATCAGCATGTGTGCATTCAAAATCCACTTTATACCTGCACTTCACTTCTTTTTGTGATTCCCTTTCAAAGATAAAGCTGATAGCAGTTTTAGATCTCTAAATGAAGATTTGCTTTGGAAAAAATCTCAGTTGAAAAATTCAAGTGGGATTCAAGGGTTTAGAAAAAAACTGCAGAGTATTGATATGTTTGTTTCTTTTCTGATTTAGTTTTTTTACACAGTGAAATTTTCTGAGGTTTTATCCTACTTTGGTGTGTTGGTGTAATCTATATCTACTATATAAAGTCTTACACAAATCAGTTCTCTATAGTTACCATTTAGAGCTGTTTTTAAATTCAGTGTATTCTAACCAATGAATTAATACACATATTATTTGCACTGACTGTAACCCTGAATATAACATGTCCTTTTTTTTATTGCAGGCGAAGCAAAATGAAAGCAGACAGGTACTGCAAGTGAAGAATGTGGATTGCTGTCATGCCTTTGTAAATGTATGCATTTTATAGATTTGATCATATGACATGGGATTATGACTGTGACTGTTTTATGTATTTTGAATAAACTTTTAATGTTTTGTTTTGTGTCCTTTTTTACAGCCATGTTCATCTTTGTGAGATCCTTTGCTTTGCTCTGGAGTAAAAATTGTGTCTAATGTTTGTGGAATGCTTTTGCAACCTTTGATAGGAATCAAATGGCCTGTATAGTGATATTTAATATATGAACTATGAAGATTATTTAGTGGGAAATTAACTACAGGCTGATGTTTAACTAAGCTTTAATGAAAGGCAGCAATACCTAATTTGTTAATCCATAACTTAGTTTGACAGTACTGTGTGCTTCAGTATTTGCAATGACTTTATGCAACAAGGTTACATGAATGCAACTCAAAAGAGGTAGTGAATTCACTTACACAATTCAGCATGTGTTTTACCCTCCACTGTGGGCATTTATCCTTTTGGCCTATTGATGCGTTACTAAATGGGTGCACTGGGCACATGCCCAAGGATTATGGGGGCATAGACATTACACGTTTTCACCTGCAAAATATTGGTGTGAATGAAACTTAGTCTAGAATGAGCTATAAAATGAATACAAGCCGTTTCAAAATCAAACAAAGATACTTAAGTACCAAAAAGACAGAACACTACAAGGGGATGCAAATCAGTTACAAAATACTTCTTTTGTATCAGGGCAGTTCTGGTGCTGTCACTGTTCTAGGATCTGTATTCATTTCACTTCACCCCCCATAGTTAGACACATTAGTGGCCAGATATTTTCTTAAATGTATCCTCGCTTGTTGAGTTAGCCACAACCTGATTGTTATCCATAGTCCCTACCTGTAGTCAGAATTATAAACAACCTTTAGAAAAAAAACTGTCAGCATTACAAAGATGAAAAGAAAGCAAAACAACAGACATATAAAACAGAAACCATAGAAGGATAAAATCAATGGTGACAAAAGTGTTTATCAGTCAAACATCTTTTTAACTGTGTTTAAAAGCTGTAGCTGGTCTGCTGTCTAATACTGATTTGTATAGAGCTCCACTGTTGCACAACCTTTACAGAAAATGCACAGCGACCACAAGAGCTCTGCCTCAAAGGAATAATACAGGCCTGTTAAACGTCTTTGATTCCTGTTTACACTGGCAATGAAGTAACTAAATGTTGAAGAAGCCACATTAGGTAATTTTCTTATAAATAGGACATGACCATATATATAAGTACATATATATATATACATATGTATACATACATATATGCAGTCAGGGGTTGTTTCCATACGGAAGTGAAAAAGGACACATGTGATGATTTGCATTTATTTTTCTCATGTGACAGCCACTTATGACCAGAGATGGGTAGTAATGCGTTACTGTAATCCGATTACTTTTTTCAAGTACTTTGTAAAGTAAGGGTTTACTATTGCAGGTGAAAATAGACTTAAGAGCGACAGGACTTAGTGATCCTGAATTTTTGACTTTATTTATGTTTTGCTGTGTAAAATGTTTTATTTTGTATGCTGGAATATGGAGAAAATAGGTTTAAATGTTAAACAAATTTCTTCAAGTCAGAGAATGTTTCATATAATTTCATTTTTACTTGATGCAAAAAAGTTAAAAGATTCAAACTAATAAAACAAGTTTTAAAAAGACTTTTTCATTTGATTTAATTGTATATAAAGGTTTATGCAGAAAAAATAGAATTGGGCTGAAAGGTCTACTGCTATATAACGTTTTCAGGTTGTGCATCACGTTTTTAGAAAGTAACAAAGTAATAAAGTAACTAAATACTTTTAAAAATAAGTAATCATGAAAGTAACGGGATTTTTTAATATATACATATATATATATAAGTGTATCATAACTGGATGTCACATGAGAAAGATAAATGCAAATCATCACGGGTCTCCCTTTTCGCTTCCGTATGGAAACAACCACTGTCCTGTCATCGGGGGGGGTGTTTTATAGCACTTTAATTATTCTGTAATTGCTTTGTTCACGTCTCTCGCTTGGCAACCAAAAGCCATTTTAATTGTGCTGTTTTTATCCACACAGAAGACGTGTGGGATTCGTGTTTCCCTGCATTTATTAATGGAAAGGGTGTTTAATACATTCTCGAGCTTTTCCTGTTTCCCCTCGGCTGTGCAAAAGTCAGTTCGCCGTCATGGGATAAACAGCAGGAACTTCCGCAGTAAACTTAACGAAACAACAAACCGAGCTGGACATTAGAAAGCGGTTTGAGGTAGATCTTCTGAAATGGGTCCCGGTGTGCTTCTCGTTTTAGCGGCTTCGTTCTGTGTCGTATGGACACAGTATGTGCCTCCGGTAAGCGACATTTCTCTAACCGCACTAACACGCTGTGTTATCAAAGCTCGACTGTTGTCTGACTGCATTGTTTTCAATAATGTTTGAACCATAAGACACAGTGTCCTTCTCTCCTGCATATTTACTGCTGTTACTTTCGTGTGTTTGCAGTATACAGAAGACTGTCTGACGGACATGTATCCACCGAAAGGCCCCACGTATGTCACATTATTGTGTAGCTGTCATGTAAATGTTTTTGAGTTGTTACAGAAACTCCGTGATTCGCCTGGTAGCTGAGTCACTGCTGTGTTTGATAACAGCCCTGCTTCGTAATGAGCTCTGCTGCTTTCACTTACTCCTCGTAAATTTGTTAGCCGCACATGAATCCGTAGACAATACTTTGTATTATTTGTTTATGCAATTTTATTACTGCCACTGGTCCTAAGTGAGCTGTGGGCGAGCTTTCTTCCCTTTTTGTGTATGTGTCTTAACTGTACACTAAAGCTAAAACTGCCAATAATGAATATAGATAGCAGAGATCAGGACAACACATATGCATCAGATACTTCACCTTTGAAACTTTATCCACAGAGTTTTAAAGGTCTGGCTATAAGGGAAGTGTAAGAATTATTGTTCTTTGCCACCATTCTTCAGTAATCAGGTCCAACAAGTTTTGATGAGGACCCCCTTAGATGTGTGGATTCCCCTACCCAGGAATTTAAAAAGACAATTCAATTCACTAATATTTATACAGCGCCAAATCACAACTGCAGTCACCTAAAGGTGCTTTAATTCTAACAATCAAACCTTTAGGGAAGCACTTAATGACAGTGGGAAGGAAAAACTCCCTTTTAACAGGAAGAAACATTTGGCAGAACCAGGGAGGGGCAGCCATCTTCCATTACTGGTTTGGAGTGAGGGGAGGGAGACGGGGCAAAAAAACACAAGACAACAACAATAACAAAATGGATGTACAAGTTAACAGATACCAAATGGTAGTTTATTTTCCCCTAAAGCCTTAAGCTCATCCTGAAATTTCCAGCAGTACATCTTGAGGCACATTTGCCAACTTCAGAGATCAAACAAATGATGCAAAAATGACCCTTTACCCTTCAAATGAATCTGATTTTAAACCCAGCCACGTGAGGGGTACCACAAGCCAGTGTACTCCTAGTGTCGATACCAAGGCCAGATAAATGGGGAGAGTTGGATCAGGAAGGACAAAATCTTTGTCAAATCACTCATGATGGCAAGGATAGAGTGAGGCGGAGGAAGATGATCCACTGTGGCGAACTGTAAAGGGACTAACCTTTTATCATTTATGTCATCATATCTTCAACTAGTTTTTCACTCACTTTATTAATTCTTAACCAAATCATTAATGTATTAGAACCCGCTTAGCTGCAATGAACAATAATGCTGTGAATGGAGGCTTACCACTAAAAGCAGGGGAGTAGTGTCGTTTTTAAATCTTTTGCTTTCTAATCAGGTTCAAAGGAGCCGTCAGCTGGTACACAGTGGACCTCGACTTACCGCCCAGGAAGAGATGGTCGGCTGTGATTACTGACAAAAAAACTGATGTAAGAGCGTTGGAAAACACTTCGCAATAATGCTCCGAGTCCCAGAAAAAAAAGCGCATTAAACTCGTGATCTTATTCTCTTCAGCTGGTCAACATGATTGAAGCCATCAAAGAGTTGGCTGACGCTTTAGTGCCGAGCGGAAAGCTGATAGAGATGGTCGACATTGCACTGGTGAGTGCTGTCTTCTCTTCTCCCACTTCTCTGATATATACTCTGTTTTTTTTTCTTTTTTTTAAATTTCATCTCAAGTGTTTCTGATTGAATCCTTTGCAATGTTTCACAGCCTTTAATGGTGGACACACTTCCAAGCCCGTTCAATGAAGAAATCAGAGGAATCGCAGCCGCTTCAGGGGTTCCTCTTGGTAAATAAATGAATTGAAGAAAAGTAGTCGGCTCTCTAGTAAGCGAAAAATAAAATCCAAATAATCTCTGTTTTCGTCATTCTTAGGTGAAGTCGTCTTGTTTAACATCTTCTACGAGGTGTTCACCGTGTGCACGTCGATTGTTGCAGAAGACAAAAAGGGTAAGTGGGCTGATTTTTGGAGTCAGTGAAGAGATTTTTTTTTTTTTTTTTTAATAATTTACTGAAACACTGTTGGGCTTTGGCTTTTTTTTCAGGTAACCTCATTCATGGCAGAAACTTAGACTTTGGTCTATTTATGGGGTAAGTTTATCAGTTTCACAGTTTTCAAATTTTAAGCCAAGTCTTGCCTCAGATGGGTTAAAAGAGCGTGTTCTTCTTCAAAGCTGGGACGTGAAGAACAAGTCGTGGATCATTAGCGAAAAGCTGAAGCCTCTCGTGGTCAACCTCGACTTCAAGAGAAACAACCAGACGGTCTTCAAGTCGACAAACTTTGCCGGTTATGTTGGCATGCTCACCGGCATCAAGCCTGTGAGTCATTTAGTAGCACATCTGAGGACTCAATCGGCATAAAACATTATTTAAGGCAGCAGAGTTGCCTATGCTCTTTGTAGTTGTGGAAGTACAGAAGATTAAAAGGAAAGTTTCTGTTGCAGAACATCTTCACCCTGACTATGAACGAGCGCTTCAGCCTCGATGGAGGATACATTGGTGAGCTTTTGGGGTTGTACACATGTTCAAGATAAGATGTTTTGTGATTGTTTGTCAAGGTGTTGATCTGCTCTCATGCAGGAATCCTGGAGTGGATCTTGGGACAAAGAGATGGGATGTGGATGAGCTTTCTCACTCGATCAGTCCTAGAAAATGCAACCAGGTATTCTTTGATACTTAAAGCAGTTTTTTTGGCCACTAATGAGCACCAAGTGTAGAAGTGGGAGGCAGTGAAACACTGCAGTGCCCGACTATAACAAGACAAAAGTAGATTTAAGTAGACGATTAAGTTTTGCTGTTATTTGGTACGCAGTGCATCCACTGTTTGATACATCTTAAGGATTTCGATGGCACTGTTAGTAATAAATTAGTTTTTTAGCGATGACCTCTCCTTTTGAGTTTTTGAAAAATAAAGGATAAGAACACCAATGAAAGAAATCCTATTAAAATCATTAGAAAATAAAATTCTTTCATTGGAAAGAAAGTTTCACTACAACATAAGAATTGAGTTAAAGCGCATTGTAGTTTCTTTGTGGTGAATCCGTTTCTGCGAAACAATATTTATTTTTTATTTTTTCCCTCTCCAGCTACGAGGAAGCTAAAAGTCGGCTGGCTCAGACCAAGCTGCTCGCTCCAGCCTATTTCATCCTTGGAGGAAACAGCACAGGACAGGGCTGCATCATCACCAGGTCTAGGCTGCTCAGCATTGATATCTTGGAGTAAGTACTGTTGCCTAGATCAAGGCCAATTAATATTAAGTGTGTTGAACAACACAGAACCTTGTATTCTTGGATAAAGGGATGATCGATCACCCTCATGAAGTCCTGCAAAATCTCAGTGTAGATCTGCGGCGATGATCGATATATGACCTACTGATAAATACATTAGAGGGTCACTGAGGTACCCAGATCCTGATCTGCAAGCAACGGGCTGGCAGCTTTAAAGCAATGCATGACAACGCAACGCTTCCTGTTTGTACACGGCTTAAGGCGCTAAAATCCAACACACAGCAAAAGTACTGGATCATGAGTCAGTGACGCTGCTTTCCTCATGCTCTCATGATTGTTGCTTAACTAGCAGCTGAGGTCGGATGGTAAACAGTCAGTTACTTGCTGTAATTGCGTGTCACACACTGAAGTTTTGATCAACTTATTCCTCAGGATTGATCTGAAGCTGGGCCGGTGGTACGTCCTGGAAACAAACTACGACCACTGGAAGGACCCTTTTTTCCTGGATGACCGCAGGACTCCGGGCATGAAGTGCATGAATCAGACCACACAGACTGTGAGTACTGAAGACGCCCACTTTCTGTCCAGAACTGACAAAATTCTGTCAGAAACCTGGCTTTAGGTCTGAGTCTCTTACCACCTTTTGATCATTTCTTTTGTTTTATTTAAATAGAACATCTCAGTGAAGACTATGTATGATGTGCTGTCAACCAAACCAGTGCTGAATAAGGTGAGCATTTTATGATTGCCGGGACTTATAAAATTAAAGACTACTGTACTTTGATCGGCTGTAACGACTTTTTCCTCCTCCCTCCTTGATTTACTTTCTTTCCAGTTGACCACATACACGACACTGATGCAGGTCTCTCAAGGCAAGCTGGAGTCCTACATCAGGGACTGCCCCAACCCATGCATGCCGTGGTGATCCTCTAGATACTGAATCCTGATCAGTTTGGAAGTGCTTCCTGGCACAGAGACACTCAACTGATCCTTTGGATAAAACTCTAAGCTTTTGTACAGCGACCAGTCACCTGATCCAGTTTCATGTCACTCCGGCATTTGTTTTACAAGCAGTTTAGTAATACTTTCAACTCCGAGAATCCCAAATCCTTTTTTTCCCCTCTTCTAATATAAAAGAGAATCATGCCTCATTTTGTTTTTCCACTGTAATTATTTGTATTTTAGGACGAGTCTAAGTGGATCTCAGTGTGGGCTTAGGAAACCTGTGTGTGTGTGTGTGTGTGTGTGTGTGTGTGTGTGTGTGTGTGTGTGTGTGTGTGTGTGTGTGTGTGTGTGTGTGTGTGTGTGTGTGTGTGTGTGTGTGTGTGTGTGTGTGTGTGTGTGTGTGTGTGTGTGTGTGTGTGTGTGTGTGTGTGTGTGTGTGTGTGTGTGTGTGTGTGTGTGTGTGTGTGTGTGTGTGTGTGTGTGTGTGTGTGTGTGTGTGTGTGTGTAACACAACCAAAATGTCAGTTTATTTGTTAAATGTGTCAATTCCAGCTCACTCTTGTCAAATACTTCAATAACAGTTAAGTTAGAGGAACTTAAGGATCTGCCACCACATGACTGACATGTTACACACTGACAATGACAAATGTGCATCGGTACTGAACTACTTCCTTTTTCACTGTTTTAAATGATGAGTATTAAAAGAATTCTAACAATGAATGCTCTCCTGTTTTTAATTTAAAGGACAGTCCAACCTCTAGTGCTACTTATCCACCTAAATTGTTTTGATGTTAACTGTCCACTCTTGGAGATACTGGCTATAAATGTTTCTTCTGACTATAACTGAATTAGGGGGCCCTTAGTTGTTAATGCAACAAACCAAACAAAAAAAAAAAAAGGCATTTCAGGCAGGCAAAGTTTTGTCTTGTCTAAATCCACCAACCAGGAAAAAAAAAAAAAGTCTAGATGGCCAACAGCTCAGCTCATTACATTATTACATCCTGTCACACTTTCATGAGCAGACCTCCTCCTGCAGAATAATACAACTCAGTATTTTAGAGAAGGCAAACATCCCGAACTGGAAACTTCATGCTCAAACAATCTGCATGAATAAACTCTAAAACAGGCCAGAGAAACAATATTTCTGTATGACTGGGTGAACTGTGCCTTTGATCTTCTATTTTTTTTCTCCAATGAATCCACTTCTTGTTTTGCCAGCAAAATTGAAGCAAAGGGATTCAGCTTATTCTCATACACAACAAAGAAAAAGCCATGAATCCTTACAAGTTGATGATGATTGATAATCACAACTTTGTTAGGTGCTAGTTCTTGTTTGGATCCCATTTTGCCTTTAGAACTACCTCGATTCTGCAGGAAGCAGTCATCAGAAGATGGGTACAGTGTATATATATATATATATATATATATATATATATATATATATATATATATATATATATATATATATATATATATATAAAAAGGGACAAAAGTTCTGACCATTCTACCATCCAAATGTAACAACACAACTCAAGACTCAAGCTTTAGTAAACCTGTGAAATCCAGCTTTAAATCTGCATAGGTCGATTGTAAAAAGTGGAGAACTCAGAACTGCAACACACAGTATATTTTCTATTTTTCCAGACTCTTTAAGCCTCAGAGATGGTTGTGTGGGAAAATCCCAGCAAATTAGCAATTTCTGAAATCCAGTCCATCTGATCCCCAAAACCACGCAACGTTCAAAGTCTCTTAAAATTGCCTTTCTCAATCTCAGAGTCTGCTGAAGTTCAAACTAAGTGTGTAGACGTGGTCAATAAAATGCATAGAGTGGCTGACCTTTAGTCGGCTAAGTAGATATTTATGTTACTGACCAGTTGAAGTGGCATACCTTATATTTACCTACATTCACCGACCACTTTATAAAGTGATATATACATGTTTTTAGATATAATTATATTTGTTCAGTAAACTATGCAGGTGACAGTTCATTCAAATTTAGTGGTATCAAGAAGTAGAGCAAACAATCAACGAGCAGTAATGGAGATTTATAGTTATGATATATGTAGTAACCACATGACAAAACCATATTTGAAAGTTCCAGCATTTTATTAATTAAAACTTTTTACTGTAGCCAACATTTTAAATACATGGAAAGACTAACCATTAACTGAAACAGTATATAAGGAGGAGTGTGAAGGGACAAGCTGAGTTGGAGCTTAAAGGTGTGTTCAAGCTAAAGAAACATTTAGCTGAAGTCAGCTGTCATCTCTTTGTAAATAGGAACCAACTTCAGAAAAAGTGAGATGTACAGTAACAGTAAGGCCAGAGCAAGACAAATAAAACATTAAAAACAAAAACAACAAAAAAAGAAACATCAAAACTGATATCGAACTGATCCCAGAACCATGGGGAAAAAAAAAAATCTAAGGCGGATCTGAACAGGAGTATCAACACTATAGCGATTCAAGCAGAGGATTAACTGTTGTGATCCAGAGCATAGAAAAAATTCTCTGCTCCAGATTATCCATAAATCACATTAAATATTCAGGGATAAAATGAACCCAAAAGTGTTGTTGTATAGGAGTACAAGTCTTAGTATTATCTGTTGCACATGTGTTTGTGAGAGAGTCGCAAATGATTTGCAACTTTAAACTATCAGATTAAGAGTTAACAATCCTACAACCAGAACAGGTTTTAGGGTTTTAAAGTATAGTGTTGCTAAAAAACAAACAAACAAAACATCTGTAAAATTCTTTAAGCATCCTGGGCAGCAGCGGTTTCTGAAAAATAAAAGAGAAAAAAAAGGTACAATTTACTGTCACAAAAAAAGCTTCACAGTTTGTTTATGTATCGACTTAAAAGCTGCTCGGGTCTGCAGATGTCTGCCGAGAGACGGCGGCTTTGCTTTTGGCGAAACGTGTGACATCCGCACAAACAAAACTGTGATCTTGACTGACAGAGACTGTAATCCATACCTGGTTCCTTCAGTGCCTGCGCGTTTCCCACCAGCCCAGTCAGCAATTCAGTGTTCCCGTTGAGGATCTCTACCGACAGGTTGTTATTCTGCTGCTCCTCCACGATCCTCTTCTGCAGCTCCTCCTGATGTTTACAGCACACAGACACACTGTACAATCAGACACCTTTTGCCACGGGGGTGGGGGTCATGCCTCGGCTTTTAAAATGCTTGCAGTTAACTGAGCGTTTTGGGGTTTGTTTGGTTTTTTTTGTTTTTTTTACTGGTAGTCTTTACGCACCTCACACATGACTGTGAGCTGTAGCGGTAAGTCGTCCACCTTAACAAAGTCGTCTTCATCAGACTTTTGGCTCGTGTTACCAGATCCCACCTCCTGAGCACAGTCCAAAAAAATAAAAAAAAAATAAACAGCAAATTAAGGTTTGACAATATTTCTACAACAGGAAGGGGGGGGGGGGGGGGGGTCACATATAGGTTATATTTGGACTTACATCCACGCTGATCATGACGGGCGAGTCTGTGTCTGGGCTGCTTGTGGTCGGTGCCTCCTTAGTGACATCCTGACCTTGGTACATGGTGGACTCCCCCTCTGAGGCAACAGCAGAAGCCCCAGCTTTGCTCTCCTCCTCGGGGCTCTGGCACTCCACCCTCTCGTGCTCCTCCACTCCAGAATCCACAGTCTCAACTGACCTCACGATTTCTGCAAGGCAAAGTTTGTGAGTGTGCCAAGAGAGTCCTACGATATTCCTGACAAGTTTATCGCGCACTGGCCGGGATCAAATTCAGCTGCTGAATACGTAGAAAAAGCCTCACCATCGTCATTCTCCGAACTCCTCTGTTCAGTTCTTATCTCTTCAGCTTCGCTGGCTGCTGTACCCTGGAGTACAACACAATTACACAGTCAGACTAAGAAGAAGCTGCTTAATAATGTAAGCTACAGCTGTTGCACATCTCCATGGCTCACCGCGGCTGTGCTCTCCTGCTCCGCCTGTCCGTCTGCAGAAGCCTGTAAGGATGTTTGGACGTCTACGGGTCCTGCTTCAAACTCCTCGATTTCCTCCTCCTCGTTCTCATCCTCCCCGCTGCCATAGTTAGTCAGCGCCTGCGTCTCTGCTTTGGAGAGACCTGAAAAGCAAAAACAAGTGAAAATAAGACGGCAAAGTGGCCGGGGTGCAGCTTCTAGTGAGCAGCGATTCTCTGTTTTGATTCCCAGCTGGTTGGCCATTTTCCAGGTCGTTTCCACTGTTTGTTCTTGAATAAAGGCGTAAAATCCCAAAAGTATGTGCTTAAAAAAAAAACCTTTAAAAACAAAAAAACATAATGACCTTTGGGTTTAAAACTGTAAGAACATTTGAAGATTCAAAAACATTTGAACTCAATAAATTATGATTACAGATAAAGAGCAGTTGAAATATTTGCACAATTTCAAGGGCACCAATCACACTGCAGATAACTTTTTATTATTCTGTACTCAGGGTCAGATATCTTTCAACTTGTACGCCTTTTACTGAAGCAGCCTTTCAGATCTACTAAACAGCAGCTCATTTAACATGCAGCCTCTGTTTACCTGTTAGAGACGTGGCTGCGATTAAAGTTTTTTAGAATAATGGTGTTTACTGAGCAGCTTTGTAATTGCAGGAAACACGGCATCAGAATTAGACACCTGCACTGAAACGACTCCACTTCAGCCAGCGAGCAGAGACACTCAATTTTCCAGAGATGGTTTGTACCACACTGCAGTGGAATAACGAGCACACATACACCTAAAAGGTAAAGAACTACTTGAAGATCAAAGAAGACCAAGAAGTGCTGACTCTTGTGGTCAGTTACCTGACCTCAAACTCCACCTGTGGGGTGGAAGAAAAGACGGAGAAGAAAGCGGAACTTTCTTAACACGACAAGGAGATTTTTGGAGCATCGTAGGGTCACGCGGGGATAGCGCAGGCCGTCACACCTCGAGTGCTGCAGTTATTAAATCAAAACTGAGGCGTGATCAGACACCACAAGAAAAAGTTGCCAATTTTGTGTCATAAATACTACAAAACAGAGTAAAGAGCAAGAAAGTGAGGCTGAAAGAAACCTTTAATGTAAAGTTCCTATCAGAGTGGTTACCGACCATTTCAAATTACAGGAGCATAATTTGAATGCTTTTTGTTTGCATTTTTAAATATTTAGACTCTTATCACCTCTGAAACAACCTGCCTGACAAGTAACCTAATTTGCTGTTTGTAAATTACAGCAAAGGGCTGAATTCTGTTTACTGAACATTTTTAGCTTGAGGACCTAAAGTTATTCACAAGAACCACCTCTTCTTTCTCCACTTTTCACTCACTGATTGACAGAGGCACTTCCCGTCCACCTTCTTCATCCTCATTATCCTCTTCAGCCTCCGAAGCCTCACTGCTCCTGCTGTTCTTCATCTGCGTCTGCAGGTAAAGCTCCTGGGAAGCAGAGGCACCTTCCTGCTCAGCTTCATCTTGGTCCTGGAAGACAGTGAGAGACGTTGTTGTTACAAAGATTCATTACTGACAGTATTACCCAAAAAAAAAAAAAAGGCATCAGTGTGAAGATTACCTACCTTGTCTTCATCTGTGTATGCTGGAGAAAGAGATTTATCGCCGCCACCGGCTGTATTATTCTAATACAGAGGAATAAATAAACACAGCATTAAAATTAGGATCAATCAAGCTAACATTGCATTACAAATGCTTGGAGAAAGAAAACAAAAGATGTAACCTTCTGACTGTGTTTGGCTTTACTATTCTCCTCAGCCCTGTTCTTATTTTTGTGTTTGGCTGCCAAAGCGATGCCGCTGCTGTTGTCCAAATCCTGCATGAGCCTGAAGAAGGCCAGTTCATTGAAGAGGATCTCTGAAATCTCCACAAGCAGGTCCTCCCCGCAATCCTTCAGAGTACGGCCGACAAATTTACTGAGAGAATCCTGGAAGAAAAACAAAGAGCGAACCGTCAGAAAGGCAACTTTTCATGTGATCCAGCTGCGCTCGTTGAGGCAAATTTAGAGCAAGGCTGGCACCGGTCCTACCTGCAGTATGCCTCCCAGCTGTCTGTGGAAAAAACGGACAAACTCTTTGCTCTCGTCGTTTTGCTGGGTGAGAGTGAGGACCATGCGCCGGACAGAAGTCAAGAGCTGGATGGAGCACACCTCGTCCATGTTCTCCTGTGAGAAGAAAGACGGACAATAATGAGTCATTTTAGTCTTCAGTAACTGCTCAGCAGCGCAACCTTTACTGACAACCGAACGCACATTAAAGCAGTGTGTGGAGAGCTATCGTTCTCATTTCCAACTCCATATTTTATTCTTGGACTTTGCATGAGTCCTAGTTGAAATTAATCCCTGTTTCTCTTACATTTGGTGCAAACCTTCAGTTCAGCCTCTGTGCTCAATGCTATACACCTGAAATACACACCTTATTAAAGATCTCACACACCTTATTAAAGACTGAAAAACAAAAAACTCTGGAACTGAGGGATTAGAGCTTATAGAGATTTCTTGCAGCCATGTACATTTTTGAAACCTTGGAAGAGTTTAATCTAATCATGTGAGATTTGCAAAGTATATAGGACAGAAAATATTGAAAAGGTTAATAGGTCCCACTTAAAGGCTCATTTGTTCAATGCACATTTAGTTGAAAGTTCATTAAGTAATTACTAACAAACCACAATGTGTTTCGTTTCTGTTACGGATAGAAAATTCACGTCACTCGCATATTAGCAAAAAGCCACAACTCTATTTCACTGTCTATGGTTTATCCTACCTTAAGGAAGGGAATGACTTCTGTCATGATGGCTTTTATCTGACGATCCAACTGCTGGGTGTCGATCTGAGGGCAGTGCACTTCGCCTCCTGCAGCTCCTGATCATAGAGAAATATATATATTCATTCAAAACGTCATCTATTTATAATAAACAGCCATAAGGACAACAATTAGCCAGCCACAGGTCTTCTTTGTAGACATGCAGGATCTTGTGATTAGGTACCTTCGAGGTGCTCAGCAGGGTTAGCAGGACGTTCAGCATTTGAGACATCAGAAGTGCCTGCATCTGCAGTGCTGGCGCTGCAGGGGTTAAACTCAGCTTTAAGCTTCATGCGCTCATATTCCCTAATCCTTGCCAGAGCTTTGTCTAAATGAATCACCGTGTTGCCTGTCAGAGCCGCACAGAAAGGAGAGCGAAAAGAGGAAAAAAGGGGGGGGGACACACCAAAAATTTTACAATCAGTAAAGCAAGAGAAAAAGAAAAGAATAATAGATATTTTTTGCATCTGTACACAGGTTTACACCATAGGATCAAACAATGTATGGCAGCCTTGCTCTCAAGTTATGATAGCAGGCCAGCAAGTCAAAGTTTTACATTGCCAAAAAATCCTGTTGTTTACTTATTGATCCTGACGTGTAAACTGATTGGTTTACCCAAACAAGCACCAACAAGCCCAGCTGAAAAAAAGCAGGGGGAGGTACCCGATTTGTAGTTCAAGGCAGAAGGAAAAGCGTTTCGGATGAATACCGCCATGTGGAACTTTAAAAAAAACGACATTTTCCCCAAATACATTTATACATACCCAGGTCATCATTAGCAAAAGGTTCCAGGTTGGAGGAGGTTGACATGGTGCTGTCGTTGTCCACAGATTCTGCATCATCCCTCTTCTTCATCGTGTCTTGCGTGATCCTCAGATTTTTCTCCACCACCTCCTGAAAAAAAAGCCATAGTTCAGATTTGAGGCACATACGCTGTGGTTGCCATTTTTTTAGCACGGAAAATTAGACATTTCATCCATCACTCCTGAACGAAGCCATTATTTAGACAGACGAAAGCCTTGGCTCCCAATTAGTACAACTCTGGGGACCTTGGAGGAGAACAAAGACCACATGTCTGATCTGGCAACAGACACAGGCAGAAGAGGGTCATTTTTTTCCTTTCTCTATTTCCTTTTTTGAAAAAATACTTCTGACACGTGCCGTCAAGTTAAACTCAAAGACAATGAAGATCGGGGAGGGAAAATTAAAATCAGAAAATAAAGAGGGACATGGAAGGATGAAAAGAGACAAGACGAGGCGGGATGAAAGGAGATGAGGCCGAGAGAGAAATTAACGAAAGGTGTAATGAAATGTAAGAAAGAAAGCGAAGGGGAAGGATGACAATGAGGGATGAAAGGCTTCAGAAGGACCAAAGCAACATGGAAACAAGAGAAAGGAGAAAAAAAGTGTGAGAATGCCATGCTGGGAAGCAATAATGTTTCTCTTACTGCATCACTGGTAGTCAGGCTCTCGCTGGGTGTGAGCTCAGACTGAGAGCCGGCAGCCCAAACTGCAGGACCAAGACGGGGCATCTGGTCTTCGGTTGCGCTCCTCTCGGCTAGATGCCTGCTTACTATGTCCTGTAAGAAACACACAGACAGGGTATCATAACTGTTAGATCAAGTGTTTCAGTGTCTCTATCTGCCCATGCCATGTCACACACATATAAACATTACAGTGCATGCAAAGACACAAGCTAGAGATATGAAGTCCATGAAAAAGGAAGTCCATCAGCAAAAACAAAAACTGAAGCACTAACAAACACACACACATAGGGATGGGTACCGGTGTCCGGTGCCATGATGGCACCGGTTCTGACATAAACGGTAGTAACCAGACTGAAAAGCAGCGCACATTTCGGTGCTTTATTTCGGTGCTTTTTTTTCCTGAGCCAATTCTAGGCAATCATTTTACGTTTCCGAGGATAGTAGGCGGGGCCAGGTACGTATGTTCTTTTAGAGCAGAGCTACAGATTAAAAATGCCCAAGGCGAAGCGGTCAAAAGTCTGGCTGTACTTCACAGCAAAAGATGCAAACTCAGCAGCCTGCAACCAGTGCTTTAAGCTGATACTGTGATACTGTCAAAGGAGGTAACACCTCAAATCTGATGAAACACCTGGCGACGCATAGCGTTTTTTTTAAAGCCGAGAAATGCGCCGTGTTTGATAGCTTGCTGCGAGACCTCACACCGTGCACATCTACTGTGGCTGTGGTGCCTGTTATTGTTAGCAACATCCCCCAAAAACCCAAAGAGTAGAGTCCTGGCCCCTAGCCCTGTCAGCGTAGCAGAAATGATGACGGATGATGATGGCAGCAGCAGCCGTTCTCCTCTGCGTGAGTAGCTTCATGTTGTTCGTGTGTAATTTACGTTGAGTACGCTAACCACATTATTACATTAATGCATGTAAGGTGAACTAGCAAACACTGTCGTAGTTACATGCGGCTGTCTTCTTGTTTGATGGCAGATGCTCCCTTCACCCTGGCCAAAAAGGCTAAAATGACCAAAGAAAAAGTGGAAAACAGTTAAACATGAGAGGTTTTTGGACAAAGTTTGTGTTTTTTTCCATTGCTTAGGCACTGCTTCCAGCCAAGAGTGAGACCATATATGCCCTATAGCTGCAGAAAAGGCTAACATTGTTATCTTGTTACAAAAAAAACAGCTGAACATGAGAGGTTTTTGGACCAATTTTGTGTTCTCCATTCTTTAAGCACCGGTTTGAGCACCGTTTAAGCACCGGCACCGTTTCAAAAGTACCGGTTTGGCACCGGTATTGGATAAAACCTAAACGATACCCATCCCTACACACACACAACCCTAAGTTAACATCCCACCCGGCATGATTTCTTTATCTTGTCCACCATTGCTAATGTTTTGTGTGTATATGTCACTGTACCTGCCATGGCAAAGAGCTACAGAGCTGAACTAGACAGCAGTCAGGAAAAAGAGAGGAAGACAGCCCAAATTCCAGTGGAAAAAAAAAAAAAAAAAAAAAAAAAAAAAAAAAAAAAATCACCCCTCACCTTTATTTTAGGTTAATACTGTAATCTTGCTCAATTGACAGGATTCGTTTAACCAACTTCATGCAACTCTTGAACTTAACTTCCTTTTATGCATGTGGCTAGAGACTGACCACAAAGTCAAACAATGTTAGTTCCACTTCAAAGAAAGTTTCACTAACCCTGGCTATCAGCAGCTAACACAGGCTTACTGCATCAAAACAGCAACACTTACTAACAGAAAAGTTCAGGATCTCCTCAACAACTTTCCTCAGTATCACTTATCTGACAGAAGTTAGCTTCACAGGCTCATCGACTCATATCGGACTCCTTTCACAACAAGTTTTACAGCCTCCTCTAGAGTAAATAGACTTGGACACATGCTGACAGCTAAGGTCAACCACAGACTGACAGCCTAGACTCACTATACATGAATTATTACAGTGAGATTCCATTATTTCGGTTTCAGAAGCCAAAATCACACGATTAAAATTTGATCAATCTACCTAGTGGAAATGCAGCCAGATATAGCTCTAAAAACAAACAAAAAAAACCAACTAATTTTGAAAAATAAAACATAAAAAATATGATCTGTAGCCATTGTCAGCTGTAGCTCTAGTCTCAACAAAAAAGCAGAGATATTTCAAACCTCTTTCAAAGAGGTGTTCCTAGATATTTTCAGACGATTGTAAAAATCTGGAAAAGTCCGTGATCAAAGTTATATCTTTAATATTTGACAGACCGATTTACAGATGTTCATTGCCACATTCTCACACCGAATCCTCTTTTCAGCCCGATGAAGAAAAAAAAAAAAAAAATCAACCCAAAAATCTTATTATGTGTACCCAGGACATTGGATTTAAACAGCAGTTGAACATGTTCTGAACATTTTGAGCCTACCTGTAGGGAATACAGTGCCCTCTGGCGCAAGTAGTCCGTGTTGAGCAGCTGCAGTTCGTGGAAGAGCTCAATGAGAAAGTGTGGCCGGGACTCATTCTGGGATATCAAAGTAGCTACTTCAGAGTAAATGGTCTCCCTCAGCGTTTCAAACAGTGAGAAGTCACTGCTTGCATCTGAAATTTAAAGATGTGACACCATTACAGACAGATATTTGCAAACTGCCACAAACAACAGAAAATAACATACAAAAAACTACTGACTATTTTCACAGCTAAAGATTTATCCTGCACACAGCTTTAGTTAAGCCAAAAAGGAGAAGAAAACAAAAAAGCCCATGCATGGGATAGTTAAGTAATGCTAAGATCTGCATGGTGACTTTACCTGGTGCTTCAGTGCATGCAATTCTGTTAGAGAGGAAGGGTGTTCTCCAAGCATAGGCTGTGAGTAAGATAAATTAAAATTGACAAAAAAAAGGAAATTAACCCAAAATTAAAATGAAATCTGTGGTCATGACGAATGTGCCAAGTCAATTATATATATATTAAAATAAAAAGACAGGGTGTTATTATGAAAGAAAAAGAATAAACATTCTGCAATAAAATAATGTGGATCATAAATAAAAGAAAACACACACACACAGAAATAACAGAGGAAAAGGAGGGTGCAGTGATTTTACTACAGGCAGCTTCAGCCATACCAGAGGAGAGGTCGTTCCGTTTGCTCCCAAGCTTAGCCTTGCTGTCCAGCTTCTCTTGAGTAAGTTTGTCTAAAAGACTCTGATTGTGCTCCTTCTGATGGCACGTGTCTGCCCTCTCCTGGACAGAGTCTGCAGTGCTGCCAACACTGTCACTCTCATGACCTGAGGGAGCCACCACAAATGAAAAGACACATACTGATAATGTTTCTCATATCAATAATTTGACACTTAGGTAAGGAAATGCAGAAAAATGCCCCTGAAGATAAACTCACAATACAATGGAACTGAATTCAACAGCTTTTAAAAGGAGCTTCCTGCATAAAATATTTAATTGGCCTCTCAGCAGGGTGCGGCATTCCACTTTTAATACCTTCACTGTTCTTGCCGTGCCCTTTGCTCCTCCTGCGGCGGCTCTTGGGAGTCTTGCTTCGGGAGGCCAGGTTGGCTTGTGCGGAGGCCTTGCGCCCGGTTTTAAAAGTCTTTGTGATGGTGGTGGGATCGACCGGCTCGGGCATGCTGCTTAAGCTTTCCTGCGACCCCTTGTCAAAGTCACGATGTCTTGATTGGCGGTTGGCAAAAATGGGAGAGGAGGAAGGAGACTCTCGGGCTTCAGCGTTAGCCAGTTGATGGCAAGTGATATTGTTTGTGTAGGAGGTGTTAAGCCAACCTGCCGCCCTAAGGTAGGGAAAAAAGGAGGTATTGATAACAATGTTCCACAAAGAAATACAAATGAGTTTTCAGGCAACATCGATGGACATACCCTCTCTCTGTAGAAGTGTTAAGAGGAGAACGCTGCAGCGGTGGAGGGAAACTCATGTATTCTGTTTTAATTGAAGTGTTGGGATCTGAGTGCTGCTTCTGATGTTCAGGAGTAGCCTGACCTACTGCACCTTGAGGAAAGTCACCCATGGAACCAGGGAACAGGGGATATAAATTAAAGCCTTCAGACAGAAAGAAAAAACAAAACAACTTAGATTAAGCTGGCAATTAAGTCATTGCAGTCAGATTTTTTACATTTCACACCTACTGAAGGTCCCCTTTGAATGTATTAACCATTTCTAAATCAAATGCACTGACTGAAAATGTGTATCCACACCAATAATAACATTTTTTCAACAGTGTTTATGCCAGAGCAGTCACTGGAGGTTATACTTTTAATTTTAGAGTGGAAAATAGAATTTCTGGCACAGTGTAAAATTTGGCTTTTATAGTACATCATAATCAATAATTCTGGTTAAAAAGTGAAAATCCTTGTGCAAACTTCCTCTCTTTTGAGACTCAAAAATGTTTGCCCAGTCTGTCATTTTTATTACACAAAAATTCAAAAATTATTTAGAGAGAATTAAACCCAAAAAGCTGATAAATTTGCATATCATACCGGGTGGAAATGGGGATGTCATGTTGTTGGCTGAAGGATGTAGTGTAGAGGAGAAGGGGAGGAAGAAACCAGGAGAGGCTGGAGGGCCGGAGCTGGATTCCTGGGATGATCCCTGCTTCTGTGTTTGCCAACCTGCTGATGAAGAGGAAGGCATAGGCTGCTGCTGCTGCTGGCGAAGAAGGTCATTGAGGACCTGCTTTAGTCTGAAAGAAAAGTGACATCATGTAGTTTCTGTACTTCATAGCCATAAAGTGAAAAATACTTCTTGAAGTTGCCGTTTTCACCTCTGGATATTGTTCTGTTGCCAGGCCAGCTGGGTGTAGCACTGGTGTAACTGGTGCATGATGAGTTGAACCTGTGGTGATGACAGGTTGTTGGGCAACATGCTGTACTGACCCGTCAGCAGAGTTTGTAGCATGTATGATAGTGTCTGTGGAAACAGGTGAGACACAAAAAGAATGCCTTTCACTTGTTGACAGCGGTTTTAATCCAAACACTGGACACAAACTGCAACCAAAGAGTGTTTCAGCATCTGTGCATGTATGTGCTGAGTGCACTAACCTGCTGGTCCTGCAGGAGTGTCTGACACATGCTGGTGCTGTAGTCCAACTGTGTCTGTAGCTGGCTGACCTGTTCCTGCCAGTGATACGAGCCCTCGGTGAAGGAGAGCTCCGAGGCCCAGCGCAGGTTCTCTTGTCGCCGTGTGCCCCCCTGCTGGCTTCCAGACTGGTTCAAACTTCTTGACTGCTGCTTGGCCTTAGTCTTGTTATGAAGAAGCCCGCCACTGTCACTGGAAAAGGCTGCCGGAGGCTTCAGATTGCTGCTGACAAAAAGAAAAAAAAGCATATAAATTTGTAAATTACTGATCTCGTCACTAGACAGTGACATAAATCCTTCTTCTGCCACTTGGTCTGACCTTCCTTGATTCTTCCTGTTACTGTAGGAGCACAGGTTCCTGCTTGGTGAGTAGAGATGAATGTCATCATCTGAGGTGCTATCTGTACATTCTTCCTGCTCTTCTTCTTCCTCTGCGCCCATCTCCGAGCAATATTCCTCCTCCTCATCATCGTCGTCGTCGTCGTCATCGTTATCATCCAGATGGCATGGAGAGGAACCCCAGGTGGCCATTGTTCTAATAACAAATCATGAACAATGGTTCAAAACGTTTGTGAAACAATGACAAATGACTACCTGGCAGGGGAAATGCTCTGCATCCAAAAAAGAGAGCACATGTTACACACTTTAGCTGCTATTCATCTTCAAAAGATTATTATCTCATGAGACAGACCCCCTAGAACAGAATCTCTCCTACCTTTCATCCCTGCTGACAGGCTGCGAGGGTGTAGCGATGCCCTCTTGGTCTTCAATCTGGCAGGCAGAGTCTCCAAGACCACTACGCCTCTGTTGTTCAGCCATCAATGACTCTAAGTGCTTTCTTCGCTGTCTCAGTTCTTCGCGCAAAATTTGATGGCGACGCATTTCTGACCAAAGCTGCCATTTCAAAGCAAGAAAACAGAGACAATCAGTGGATGTGGATTATATTCAAAGTGTAAAGTGTGTTCGATATATCACAAGAGTTGGTTTAAATAGTTAGCTAGCGGGTGTTCTGACGTCTATGGTGGAGTCTGTCACCTCATTGTCAGTGACTGAAGAAGTAGCTGCTTCTTGGGCCGTGGCTTTGAGTACGGCTGAGTTTGTTTTGGCTCCAGACGATGGAGGAGCCGGGGCGGGTGCAGGAGTGGAAACTGCAAGTGGAACCTTCCTCAGCAAACCCTGCTGACTCACCGTGCTGGACACAGATGACTGGAAGGAACACCAACAGAAATACTGTTTACATCTGAAACCAGCCCGTAACACCTGACTTATAAGCACAATGACAACATGACATGGCCAACTGTGTTAGAATAAATCTGTGGTTACAGTTACACCGGATGAAAATTCAATTTGTCATATAACAAAGCAAAAAAAAAGACTTCTGAAGTATGAGTATAAACAAGAGATTCATGTTTTAATGTTACAAACTTTATCTACTAATCCTATGTAACGTACATTTTTCTTACAGCGAGTTATTTTTAGAAATTTCAAGTCTGTTTGTGCCATTAGTTGGCTTTGACATAACCGAGCTGCCTCCAGTCACTTATGTGTAAACAACAACACAGGTGGACATGAACTGAATCCACAAAATTCAATTTCAAGTACTAAGAATCAGAAATAAAAAGCATTACTTATTACATTCTTAAAGCGTTAACATGTCAGTTTTTATACACTGAGACTGTTCCCTTTGTCACCAGTCCTACATATAGCTGCATGTATGTGTGTTAATATGAGTGAAGTACCTGAAGGTCAGGGCAAGCCCACTGCAAGTCCTGGATCTTGCCTTGGATTTCAATGAGCTTTTGACGCTCTTCATGAAGCATCTTCAGCTCCTGCTTCTGCTGACGTAGCTTCTCCTCATACAGCTTTTCTCTGTCAGAAGAATAGGGTGGGACTGATGTGATGCAAATTCAAAGTCAAATAAAGGGTTTTCAAAAAGAATCTTTTTACAGTACTGTACCTGGCTTTGCTGGAGAGGCTAATTTCTCTGGGACTCTGTTTAGATCCTGCTCCTAATGTCCCCGGCACAGAAGCCCTGGTGTTATTTGGCTGCTGGCGTAAAGCTTCATCCTCATTAGCTGTTGTTCCATCTGTGTCATCACTCTGGATACACACAGATTGGGTCAGTGCTTCTTCACTAAAATAATAAGTCATTTATGATCTAAAGGAACAGTTCAACTGACTGCTTTAAGTGTCTTTAAGAGTCTTTTCCTATTTTTCTTGCAGTTGCAGGTTTGTTTGTTTCATATTCCAACAAACTAATGTCTTATGTTTATTTAAAACATAAGTAAAAGTAATGGTGGTTGAATTTGTTTCCAAAAATCCAAAACAGTTCTACATGTCTACTCATGTCTATGTACTCTTACTGAATTCCACTTAAAAGCTTTGGCACAGTATCAGTGGTTTGTCAGCTACAGCTGGCAGGGTTAGCATTTAAAGCTTGGAACACTCTAATCTGTAAGTCGCTTCGTATTTCAATAGTGAACCTAAACATAAGTCCCATTAAAGTGTATATAAGCAACGGATTCCTCAGTACTGGGATAAAATGATTAATTTTACACACATTTACAGAATCAGAGCCTCATGATGGTTTACAGTGGTTGTTGCTGTTTTTTTTAATGACAGTTTAATCTGGAGTGTCTTTGCTGTTTACAGGTAGTTTGGATTAAAAAAAAACTCATTTTGTTAAGCTACGCCCAACTCATGACCACAGAACTTTGAGCATTGTCCTCTCATCTTTCTCACCTGAACCATGGCCACCAGCTCCTGCAGCTGCCACAGCTTTTGCTTCGCAGTCTGTCGATGGACCTTCTGACCAAAACCAGCTTCATTCCCAAGGCTGCTCCTCCGACTAGACTCCGATGCCTCGCTGTCTGGAGCCACAGCCTGCGCCCCTCCCTCATTATCAAGACCATCTTCATCTTCATCCTTCAACAAATTATAGGGGATGTCCCTGTTGTACTGGCAGTCTAAATCAAAGCAAAGTTACAGGAGTATCACTTACAGATCACAGAAAAACAAAACAAAACAAAACAAAACAAAACATTGGTCTGACTTTGACTTGAAGTGGCTGTTCAAATCAAAGAAATAAAAAAGGTTAACATTATTTTATACAATGGTCAAAACACAGCAGAAGACAACACATATAATGAGTTTCTCATACATAGATTTTATTTGGGCATGCCACCAGGTATTTTAACAGTCTCTCAAGAATGTTTGCTGCAGCCTGACGCCGGTTATCTGGCACCGCTTTAGGCTACAGGAAGGATTTTTCAAGATTTGACATGGGTTGTCAAACAAGTGGCAGACTAACGCCATTCACACCAGCATTACAGATTTTCTCTCAGACTGTACTATAGTCTCTCAAGAATGTTTGGTGCGCAATTTTTACAAATTTTTCTGCAGCAGTTTAGCAGCAGTCAACCTTTTGCTTTTATTTTGAAAGTTTAAACCCCAAATGGTAGATAGCCCTACAAGTCCTTCCCATGTCATATTTTCCCTACTGGCTAGCTCAATCTGTTATGTAATTCAGGTGCTGTACTCCAACTACACCATCTTGGACAAACTGGAAATTAAATGCAATACATATAAGCCTATTATGACTAACTCTGTTACTTTCAAGAAGTTTTTTTACCAACTCACATATTTTTATTTATAAAATAACACTAACACCATCAAGTGTGTGTCAGTCTGTGCAGTGTGTACCTATGGCTGAGGGGATGTTGAGGCTTCGAAGGTTTGCTGCTGACCGGTTGTTGATCTCACATTCAGTGTTGAGTCTGCCGTCCCGGTTGTTTGTGGCGCCACTCCTGGGGCTGCGCCCGTTGGTCAGGCTGTTCAGGTCTGCCCAGTTCCCACCGCGCTGTGGGTTCCTAAACAGATAAGGCGCAGTAACCGTTGTGGTGTAGAATTACTTACACACAATCACCTAATTACTAATGCTATCATATTGCAACTTGGAACCAGTGACAATAATAACCATTTTAACAAAAGATACTGAACTTGTTAACAAAGACTAAGAAATTCAAAAACCATTTTATTCATTAAGTTGCCCACCTGATGTTAGTTACAGGCTGGCGGTTCTCCTGCTCCGAGTCAAACATGGCCTCAAACATCGAGCCATCTTCCGTCTCATCTTCCTCGTCCTCCTCCTCGTCATCGTCGTCTTTCACGTTTTCATTTACTGCATCTACCATCATATCAGAAGTCTGCTCGTAGTACTGGACCAGCTCTCGCAGTTCATTCAAGCGCTTGTGGACCTCCTTCAGCTTCCTGCAGGAGGCAAATGTGAGTATATGCTAGGTTTAATCATTCAAAATTAAGTGACAGGCCAGGAAAATATTTTCACATTTCTGTTCCTTTTCAAAGGCTAAAGTATAGAAAAAAGAAAATAAAGACTGCTATAAAAGAGGAGGTCTAGTGTCTTGTTGAAGAGCGCTTTAGAAAAGGCCGTGTAGAAGATTTTGTGACGTCAATGTTACACTATATCCCCACTCCCTGTACAACAACCTGCTGTTGATATTTGACCTGCCTATTCAACTACTTCAAGCTGTGTTTTTGTTTGCGTACGCACCTGAGCTTATCTGCTGAGTTGGAGCTGTCCTGCTGTTGTGTAACTGAAGGATGAAAGGAAGTTGAGGCTGAGGCCCCAGAGGTCAGAGTGGATGGAAACTCTGAAGATCCCCCCATACTCAGACTGTACTGTGCTGACAAGCCACGACCTGAGTGAATCCACACGCAATTCATCAACATCTTTAGAAGAACAAAAGCCACGTAATGGTTGAAAAGAATGCCTTAAAAATACTCATACGTGAGTTATTATTGAGTGTCTGGTCTCTGAGTGAATGCAGCTCCTGCAGGATCTTGTCCATGGTCTGCTTTTTGTCTTGGAGTTCCTGGAGTTTGGTGAGTTTGGCACTGGCAGCTGTTGCTCCAGTATCTAGACCAGTGTGTGGGCCAGAGGCAGAGTGGAGGAGCGGCCTGTGTTGAGGGGGGCCAACAGGCTGCGGAGTCCTAGACCAGCACACCTCTCTGGAGAGGGAAAGACTCTCTGCCTGACGCCGGTTATCTGGCACCGCTTTAGTCTACAGGAAGGATTTTTCAAGATTTGACATGGGTTGTCAAACGAGTGGCAGACTAACGCCATTCACACCAGCATTACAGATTTTCTCCCAGACCGTACTAAACAAATAGTCTGACATGACTGGCACCGATGGAACTGATACGAATCTAAAGTCAGTAGACTGATGACTCACACAGAGGGGATAAAATTATATGATTTATGGACATGAGAGAGTTGATTTACAGTTTCTACTATACCTGAGAGTCATGAAGCTGGTTGTGGAACCGCTGGATCAAATCGTTTAACTCATCATTGAGTTCTGAGGTGATGCTCAGACCAGAAACACTGCCTGTGGTTTCTGTGACAACTAATAACAACAAAGACATTAAGAAAAAAAACACCCAACAGATTTATTTGTGTCAGTCACTGAATATAAATTTGTGGTGGTGCAAACTCTTAACACCTTTACCAGAGAATACTGATTAATGTTTATAAATACATGACCTCTGCTGAATAAATATTTCCTGAGAATATTCCATCTAAGATGTCAGGAATGCATAACCGACCGTTTGTGAGACAAATCTTTTTTTAAATTTTTCTTCTAAAACTACTTTACACAAGATGTGATGTGAATGATCATTCTAACCCTACACACTAATAGTCTGTACACAGTGATTATGCCTGTCACTTTTTAGTGTATATCTCACCGGTGTCTTCAATCACAGCGAGTGCCTGCTCTGCACTGTACTGCATGGCCATTAGAGCTTCCTGTCGGCCCTGCAGGGCCCTGAGCTGCTCCTGCTGCTCCAGCATCTTCTTCAGCAACTCGTGCTGCTTACGCAGATTCTCCAATTCTTCTTTCTGGTCAGCACGCATGGCTTCTGGCCTTCCTCCCTACAAAATGCACACCCACAGACAGTTAGAATTATTGGCTTTACCAAAAGCCATGTTAACAATAATGTACTGCTACTGAACAAGAAGGTTAGAAGAGATAAATAGGACAAGATTAAAGCCAGAGGAGGGACAAAATGTTTAGTTTCCATTTTCTCATTACAGAACTCAAAGACAACACCGAGTGTGTAAATACTGTACATATGTACATAACAGGTGTACATACTGTTGCATTTGAAGCATCTGAAGATCGAACTTCTGTGTTAAGAGAAGTGCTCTCTGCCACTGAACCTGAGCCAACTGCAGAGTCCAGCGTCCCCACATCATCTTCCTCATTCTCCTGCGCCTATAAAAGCAGCAGAGAGAACAATCAGTGACTGAAAAAATAAAAGTATGAAAATCGAAAAAACTGGCATGTCTATAAACTCCCTCTCTACTGCAATAGATGGTGATAATAATTCATTTGTAAACTATAAGACTTAAGACCAAAATGTATCTTTCTAGAAATGTTAATTTCTTAGAGAAAATCCTAAATGAAACTTCAAAAAAAAAAATTAGCAATAAAAAGAAAAATCACAGGACAATAAAAAATGGAAATTACAGTTTTTACAGCATATCAAAGCTTAAAACATAATCAAACTATTAAAATCAGAATGATGAATAGTCCATAGACAACAACAAACTATTTTAGTTACGAAGAGGGCAAATCTTTTTAAAAACTGATTTCCAAACGATGTAAAAAGCATGAAGTAGATTCTAAAAGACGTACGGGTGGAGCTGGAAAAACAAATATCAGATTTACCAGCATTTTCTGCAGGAACCGTAAATAGGACTTCTCCTGCTCCTTGAGGTGGTCGATGAGATGAGAAAGACGCTCCACGTTGGCCGGCACGTCATTCTTTTCCACCAGGTCATCCCGCATGGAGCTGGCCTTACTGATGTACTCGCGGATCTGTACCAATTTGCTCACCACCTGAGACCAGAGAAAGAGAGGAGGGTGGTGTAAGGGTGTGGGTTTCAGATTGGAAATAAAGAGTAGACAGAGAAAGACTGTAGGATAGGTGAGCAAGCATCCGTAAGAAAGGCTCAGACTGGGCTAAACAAGGGCAAGAAAGGGGGTTGGGCGGAAACTCACTGGGCACCGAGGGTGGCATATTTATAAAGTGCCCTAAATACAGCTTCACTTCAGCTGCACTGGCTCTCCCTCACTTTCATCCTAGTTCTCGTTTCTCAGAGTAGAGTGCAATAACACACAGATGATGACACATATACGTACGGTTAGGTTATTTCACTTGCATAAAATATAAATATCAAGAAAAGATCAAAAATTTTCATTGCATCTCAGTCAAATTAACTATAAACACAAATGTGTGTGTTTTTGGTAAGTGCCATTTACCTCTGACACTTCAGCCGGTCAGGACAGTCCACAGTCTGTCTTTGCTGGAGGTCTTGTACCTGCCCCATAAACTAACTATAATTGCTATTCACCAAGTGTAGTTCTAAGAAGTTGGTTTTAGGCCTTGTTCCTTGCTTGCAAACATTTCTTTGCAGTATCTGAGTGTTAATATTATAGACCACATTATAACAATATAACCCCTTTTTTGCAATTTTACATTGAGTAACATTCTTAAACTTTTAAAGTAGGCATTCATAGCAACTGCAAACTAATATTAACTTATTGTTAGATGTTCCAAAGTTTTTTTCGCTGAAGTTTTTCCATCTTATGAATTATTCAAATGATATTGGTGGCATCCACTTCAAACATAGTGTTGCATTTAAAAATAACAAGCAAGTTATCAGTTTTAATACTTCACGTGTCATCTTTGTCCTGTTTTGATCAATACAAGGTTTCAATGATGTGCAAACATGTTTAACACACTGTTAAAGATTCAAGTTCCAGAATAGATCTCCTCTAACTGCTTTAAAAATTATTATTTTCCCTCATAGCACCATAGGCTGGTCAGAGTTTTTAATCATTAAAAATCCCATCTACTCAATGGATTGATATGTCTGCAACCTGCTCTCCACTTAATCCTCAAAACTCCAAGACATCAAGCGGACATCAAACAACAGATCAAATTAGTAACAACAAAACATTACCTGGCTGCTGTCTACTCTCGGCTCTCCTCTGCCATGTTCCCTGTGCGACGAGGGCAATCTGTCTGTGCTGCCATGACCGAGCCTCGGAGGTTCCTTGGTAGGAACCACAGGAGTTAATGTGTCTCTGAGTCCTTGGCTCTGCTTCTTAGTTTCCTTGGTGATCGCTGGAGTAGCCGGGGCAGAGGAGGAGGGAGGGAGCAGCTCCTTGCTTTTGTTAGTGTTTACATGCAGAGGTAGGAAGTTGTAGGGCTTCTTGTTCTCGACAGCTAACTGGCGCTGGTTGTTGGCAGCTGTGACGCGCCCCTGGGAGTCACTGCCGATGCTCCGCTGAGTAAGAAAAGTCATCCCAAATGAGACAAATCACCACTCAAAGTTCTGGGTGTTTATTTTTTTAATGAATCTGACTACTGAATATTTTTGTTCCCAACAGGCAACAAAAACAGTCAAATTTTTTAAGTGAAACAAAGAAATGCGAAGGCTGGGACACCTGAAGCTGAAAAATAAACTGTCCTTGACTCTGGTAGCCAAGCTATAACATTTTTTGTGTCATTTCCCAGATGAAATTTATACCAATGATATGTCTGCTACCGGCTCTCATGAGCCAGTATGACTTGTAAGCCTTACTCCATTCCTGTGGCATGCATGTGCATTCCTGTAATTGCAGTAGTAATAGACCTGTTCACCAGACACATTTTTCCTAAAAGACAGCAGTCATATTCATCCAGTCACAGGACGCACTGTCAGATTATAAATGCTGTATTGTGTTACTGCACAGCAGCTCTTTGAACAGAAATCAAAAGCAGCAAATGAAGCCAGTTAACATTTTAATACAACACCACCACCTGAGACGGGACATAGGTGTCATATCACTAACAGTAAGTCATGCAAGCCACTTTTTGACAAGTAATCTATCACAGAACAAAAAGCAAAGCATTTTACCTCATCCAGGTCTGTAAAATTGATCCTCTGCCGGAGTTTGTCTAGTTCAGCCTGGTCCGGTACAGACATCTGGGTGGTGTACTTCATATGGGGGAAGGAATGAGGAGTGCGTGCTCTCCTGCGACCTGCCCCTGGAGTGGACTCTGGCGAAATATCATTAGTGAGGCGGCTTTCCACCACCACAGCTGACAGCTTTTTCTTGTTTTTCTCTGACGATCGGTTGGCTTTCTTCTGCTGTACACCCCAATCCTTAGGAAAGCACACAAAAAAACAACATTTTTTAAGGTTAATTATTATTCAAGGTAAAATCAATGGAATTTATTTATTTTAAGCGAGAGTGCAGTTTAACATAGTTCCAATATGGAACATGATCAGAATCAGAATGAGAGAAGCTTTATTAATCCTGTAGGGAAATTGATTGACAATTAATTACATAATAACATAATACTATAAATACAAAACTAAAATACAAACTAAAATACACAGTGTAAATAGCGTACAAAGGAAAGTAGGATAGACGGCTATAAATGGGAGTTACCATAGCGTTTATATTGCTTGCTAGAAAAAAAGATAATGAGCTGTACTTCAAAAAGAAGAGAGTACAGGATAGAAAAGCCCTTTATTGTCATTGTACATGTACAATGAAATTATGGAGCTTCTACAATTCTGACATTCAACATTGGGCCAGCCCTTACCATGTTGTTGAGCCTATCTTCAAGACTGCAATTGCTTACAGTCCAGTTGTGCAGCTCTTCTGCACTGTCATCAAAAGGTGTGCCTCCAGTTGCCATGCTACCCTCCTACAGCTTGCTGAAATTCACAACAATGGTCATGCTGGTCAGCACAGAAAAAGCACTCAAAATAAGTAAGTACAAAAAAGTAACACACAACTATATCAAAATGACACCCGGTGCGGTTAAGCAAACGCTTCTTAAAAGCTTGCTGGAATCCACAACAGAAAGACACCACACTGAACCACGGACTGAATTAAATCAATTTCTTCAATGACAAACAGGGCATTACGCAGTTCATTAAAACGAATTTGACCTTGTTCATAATTTAACTTTATGACTAAAGTCACTTGGCTAATCGTATTTAGCTATTAATAACAACGTACGGTTAATTAAACAGGCTCTGAATAAAACTTCATCGACGCTTCATATGATGGACGGTCACAGTTAACGGTAAAGCTAAATATGCATCAGTTCTTACCACCAGAGTTTAATTAGCGGCTTTCTTTTTAAGCTCGAAAGCATCAGTACCTCTGCGCTGATCACATAAACGTGCCGTCTGTTTTGGTACCCTGTCTCTCAGCGCTAGCTACCGTTTGGTTATTCTATGTGGCCCGCTCGGATTCCCGGGGAAAGCTAAGCTATGACATACTCCCCCCCAGCGCGCGACGGCTTTTAGCGTGAGCTTCATTCCTGTACTCCGCAGGGGAATTTATACTATTACCAACAAGAGGTCCACGGACGATTATTGCAGCAGCTGGTGTTGGCTATAAACACAGACGCTAGTATCAGCGTACACATCATATTTGCTAAACTTCACTAGCACAACACTTGTGACCTAGTTCCGTCCCGCAATCGCCATGGCAACCCCGACTAACCCGTACCAGCTAACCCGGTGTTTAACGTTTACGCTGGTCTACAAAAGAATGAGAAAACTAGTGTCGCTAGCGAGTGGCTAAAGTTGTCAAGCTTGCCGATGCAGCTGGCTAGTACTAACCAGCTCCCAGGATCGTCGTAGCAGCTGCTCGCAGTGCAGCTAACTTTAAATGCATCGGTAAAAGTTCAGTCTCACAAATATCTCGCATAACGACAGCTGAACTACACTTAAAAGCTGCAAATTCGGTTATTTATGTGGATAAGTTAAGGTCTGAATAACTTCTGTGCCACCGCACATTAGCATCAACGTAGCTATACCACAAACGTATCATGTTAAGTGATGGCTTTTGGTCATTTTGTTAGGACTGCACTTGCTAAGGTAGCTAGCTTACGTTCCAAGATAAGCAACTGTGTTGTCACCGTTCAGAGCCAGAAACGGACAGAGATGTTGTTGCCCGTCGTTGCTCTTCATATACGCCAGAAAGAGCTTCACAGATTCTCTCTTCCTCCGGTGAAATCCATTTAATTATTAGCAACGTTTCACGTTTCCGAGACGAACCAACTAATGGACGCGTCCCTTGCGTGACATATACACTCCCGCACGGCAGGCGGCGACGTCAGCCTGTGGCTAATGTTCGATCGCAGGAAGTGTGTTTTAAGGAAACAGCAAGGCTGTTGTTCGCTTTATGTTTGTTCTTAAACTTGGAAGAACGTGGAGTGATGTTATTTACGCTGGCCTGAAGAAAACGTACAGCCGACTACTCTAGTGCCTGACTGAGATTGGATTTTTAACGCAAAGTTCAATCTTTGCCTTCGAACTACGTAAGTTGTGGCTTCGGTTAATGACGTAGATTTCGTAGCTAATGTAAGCTAGTTAGCACGGGAAAGCTAACTACTTTCCCTTCATCAATCAAATCTTAAAATTGTCAAAGCCAGCGGTTTTATTTTTCAGTGTTTGCATTTTTAATTGTTGTTGTAATTTGCAGATAAACGATGGGTTCGTCTAAGAAACACAAGGAAAAGAGCCGCGATAAGGACACAGAGGAGCGGCGTCGTGAACATAAGAAACATCGCCACAAGGAGCGCGACAGAGACACTTCGGACCGAGACAAGGAGAAAAGAAAGCGCTCCAGGTCCAGGGAAAGAAGCAGACGGGAGAGCCGTGGGAAGGGTGAAAGGAGCAGCGGGGAACCACGAGTGAAGAAGGAGAAAGTAGATGCGGGATTTGAGGAAAGCAATACTGAAGTGCAGCCTCAATCTGCGAGCGGAGATGCATCTCTCAGCATCGAGGAAACAAACAAACTCAGGGCAAAGTTGGGTCTGAAGCCTCTGGAACTGAATGAGAACAAGAAGGAGCTTGGGACCAAAGAGGAACCCATGGTTGCAGAGACCATCAACCCCGTGGTCATCCAGCAGCAGAAAGAGATGAGAGAGAAGCTTGCAGCTTTGAAGGAAAAACGCATACTCAACCAGAAACTGGGGAAAGTCAAAACCCTAGCTGAGGATGACTGGCTGGATGACACATCCTCCTGGGTCGAGAGAAGCAGAAAGCTGGCAAAAGAAAAAGAAATGGCAGAGAAAAGAGCCAAACTTCTGGAAGAGATGGATGAAGAGTTTGGTGTCAGCAATCTGGTAGAGGAGGAATTTGCCCAGATTAAACAGGATGCGTACACATCTCGAGATTTAAAGGGACTCAAAGTGCAGCACAAAGTCGAGTCTTTCTCTGAGGGCCAGACTGTCATCCTGACCCTAGAAGACAAAGGTGTTTTGGAAGAGGAGGAAGATGTGCTGGTAAACGTAGGACTGGTGGACAAGGAAAAAGCAGAAAAGAATGTGGAATTAAAAAAGAAAAAGCCAGATTACAAACCTTACGAAGAAGAGGAGAGTGTTGACGACATGGTTTCGTTTAAATCTCGCTCTGTTCTGTCAAAGTATGATGAGGAAATTGAAGGTGAGAAGAAAAAGAGCTTCCGGTTGAATACAGGTGGTTTCGCCGATGGAGAGCGAGAGCGCGAGCTCCAGGCCATGAAAGAAATGCTGCGAAATCAGGCCCAGTCCTTGGAAATGCCTGCGCTCTCTATCGCCTCAGAGTACTACACACCACAGGAAATGGTGGGCTTTAAAAAGACAAAACGTAGAGTGAAGAAGATCAGGAAGAAGGAGAAGACATCCACTGCAGATGACCTTCACCTCGATGACACCCGCAGCTCTGACTTTGGCTCCAGGACACGTGGCCGAGGCCGCAAACAGGAGGATGATGAAGACCAAGAAGTAAAGAAAGAGGAGAAGGTGGTGACGCATGAAATCCCCCTGCTGTCTGACGACATCAGGATGGCAGAAATGGACATAAGCGACGATGAGGAATTTACCCCTCCTGAGCCAGCTGTAATTGAGGAGGATGAGGCAGAGCAGGAGCTGCAGAAGCAGTTGGAGAAGCAGAGGAAGCTGAAGCAAATGCAGCTCCTGAAAGACTCTGGGGCGAAGGTGGCAGAGCAGGTTAAGAAGCTTGTTAAAGATGACAACGAAGACGATCCTGACAAGAGGAACAACATTGTTTTCAATGCTACCTCAGAGTTTTGCAGAACCCTGGGTGATATCCCAACATACGGACTGTCAGGCAACAGAGAGGACCAGGAAGACATTATGGACTTTGAACAGGAGGAGGAAAAAGATGATGCTGGAGGTTCAGACTCTGATATGGATGAGAATGTTGGATGGAGCACAGTTAACCTGGATGAGGAACAAAAACAACCAGATTTCGCCACAGCCTCTGCCACCATTTTGGACGAGGAGCCCATCGTCAACTCCGGCCTCGCTGCTGCCCTGTTGCTGTGCAAAAATAAGGGTCTGTTGGAGACTCAAATGCAGAAAGTAGCACGTGTCAAAGCGCCAAAAGGCGCCCTGCCCAATGGTGACTACTGCATTGAGGACAAGATGGGCTTTGATGACAAGTACAGCCGCAGAGAAGAATACAGAGGCTTCACGCAAGACTTCAAGGAGAAGGATGGCTACAAGCCTGACGTCAAGATTGAGTACGTGGACGAGTCTGGGCGGAAACTCACTCCAAAAGAAGCTTTTAGGCAGCTCTCCCATCGATTCCACGGAAAGGGGTCTGGAAAAATGAAGACCGAGAGGAGGATGAAAAAGCTAGAGGAAGAGGCGTTGCTGAAGAAGATGAGCAGCAGCGATACCCCTCTGGGAACTGTGGCTTTACTGCAGGAGAAGCAAAAATCCCAGAAAACACCATATATTGTGCTTAGTGGGAGTGGAAAGAGTATGAATGCAAACACCATTACTAAATAAACATTAGGGGAGAAGTGTATTATAATTGTGTATAATTAACGTAGAAACATTCACGTGCATAGATAAAATACACCACACACATACACATCTTTTAATTAATGTCTACAATTTAATGTCGTAGTTTATAGAAGCTGCATTGTTGTGTTGAAGAATTGTTCAATAAAATCAGTACAATTCAGAGGAAGTGTTTGGTTTTCCCTGTGTTTGGAATTTACATGATTAATTCAGATCACAGCTATATTAAGTCATAAAAACAAAATTATTTCTCTAATATTGTAGGTTATTTACCTTACCACAAAAAAGACTACTGTAGCTGTGAACTAGTGCTATATAAAAACCTGGATATATTGAATTGAGCACTGTGTGTTTAAAATGCCTTTTAGTTTCATGAAAGCTGTTTGATTAGGGCCTGTAATTGTGGCCTGGCAAATATAGGCGGTGCATTTAATTTCAATATTTTTAATGGAAACAACATGACAGGAATTAATGCAAACATAAGAATGCGTTATGGGTGCACACATTGAGTATCTTCCCAAAATATAACAATATAAACTCAATGGCCACTTCTTTTCAAATGCTTGTTAATAAAAAATGTCTAATAAACCAATCAGATGGTGTAGACATACTTAAGATAACTTCCTGAATTTGAAAATGAGCACCAGAATAAGGATGAAGGGTGATTTCAGTGGCCAAATGTGGCACTGGTGTTGGTACAAGACAGGCTGGCATGAGTACTTCAGAAACTGCTGATCTACTGTGAGCTAGATGCAAGACCACATCTTTGGAATAGTGGTGTAGTAGGAGATTGACAAAGTGGATGTGCAGCCAGCAAATCTGCAGCAATGAAGATGCTGTCATGTCAATATGGACCAAACTCTGAGGAATGTTTTAAGCACTTTGCTCAATCTATGCTTCAAAGAATTAAAGTAGTTCTGAAGGCAAAAAAGGCTCCAACCTGGAGGACTAAACTCTTAGTTATACGTTAATACATAATCTCTAAATTCTCATAAACTGGGCTGAAAGTCATGCTATACATACACCAATGTAGTTTGGATTTTTTTTTAAAGGAAAAGCAGATAAATGAACATATTTTTACATGCATAATACCATTCATATTTATTTACACTGTAAACCAGAACAATACTAATGGGGCATAGCCAGTTGATTCAGATGTAAAGGTATTTATAAATATACATACCTTCTTTGAATTAGTATGAGAATGAGTATGGACATTAAGCTTGTTTTCTTTACACTGATATAGCCTGCTTCTTTTTTGTCTTTGGTTCTCCAGCTCCTCTGCAGAACCACAGACATTATTAGAGACAAAGACCCCTGAACTGAAACGTATGGGAGAATTCTACAATAGCAAAGATAGTATACATAGATGCAGACATTCATACACTACGATAATTATAGTATAATAGTAATTATTTTTTGCATTATGTGATAACATTATTTTTCAAATAAGGGATAAATAAAGTTTTTTCTCATGATCAAAAACGTCAGCAAACCGTTTGTTTTTTGTTATTAAGTAGTGAAGATAATTTATGGGCTGGTTAATTTTCAATTAACTAAGTCTTAATTAATTAAGACTATAGAGTCTTACCAAATAACTTTGAGTCGTTTTTCCATCAATTTAGATCACGATTAACTTTGAAAAATTTCCATTTGTATTTGTGAATCAAAAAAATCACAAGTAAAGTTAAATTGTCGAAATAAAATCGTTTTGAAGATTCGAAATGTAAATATAGTCAATAGGTCGTCATTTCAAAAGGTACTGTAGTACTGTACTCTACTGTGCTCATTTTCACTGCAGGTGACATGTATGTGTAACATTGCATGTGACAAATAAAGGCTTGATGGATTGCATTACACTGAAAAAAAGAAAAGAATATCTGGATCTTCACTTCACAGGGCGTACAACCATTTACATCAACTGCCGAGAGGCGTTTAATTGACTGGCGGAACTAAAGCGCACGGTTTAGATGCTGGTCGAACCCTATTTTGTTGCACAACCTGTAGCAAAGTGGTTAGCGAAGCGAAAACTAGCGAGCTAACGTCGCATCATCAAGCTCGATATGCCCGCCCATCGGTGAGTCTTGCAGCTATATTACATTAAGTTATGCATCGGATGGATGCATAGTGAGAGGGCTGCACGGTTTAAAACGATAATTGTCAACGTCTGCGGCGTGTCAGCTTTTCCAAAGCTTCCTGTTGTTTAGCTAACCGCAAGCTTAGTGACAGCGGGCACAGTTTTAAGTAGCTTTGATGTGGTATTCGGGGTAAGTTGACTATCAGTGTCCATGCTGTTAATTTGACACTTCCATGTAATCCTACCAGATCAAGGGAACGGTTGAGCTCACTGTTATCGTCGCTGAGCTGTGTTTTCTGGATGTTTATCAGTTTCCTTCAAACGCGATAAAACTGTAGCGAAGCAGGTTATTGGAGTCGTGTCAGCGTCCCTCAGCTCGTTTTGTTTTCACTGGAAGGTGCCACGACAAGCCTAAAAGTTTCACGGAGCCAGAGCTAGTGCCAGTGTCGAGTCATATTTTTTTTTTACATTTGACAAGCGTGGCTATGTAGGTTTAATTTTGATAACTCGGTAAACTTAAACATAAGTGATTGCAGCCGATCTTAGTGGCGCAGGTTGAATCTGCTTCCGTTACCCATAACGCATTGTGTCTTATATAGCCAAAGATTGATGAATTATATGGTTATAAGATGGTATAAAACTTTAGGATGTAGTTAAAATGTGTCTTGAGTTACTGTAAGTGTGATGTCTTTATAGTGAGCTTGTATCATGCACATCATGTATCAAATGTGATGTGCATGACACAAACTTTACAGTAATGCACCTGTAAATGTTTTTCTCTCCACAGCCTGTAACATCACTCAGTGAAAGCACAGGCTGTTGTGATGTCAGAGGCAAAGTCCCCTACTCCGACCCCTGGAGACACATACAAGGGTTGGCTCTTCAAATGGACAAACTACATAAAAGGTTACCAAAGACGCTGGTTTGTTCTCAGCAATGGCTTGCTTTCTTACTACAGGTAAGTTATATGAAAAATACTGAAGCTATAATAATTTGTAATGAATTTACTCTATTTCAAGCTCAAAAAGAAATGGTAAAAGTGTAGCTTAAAGAGGATCCATGCATTAAAATTTTATTATAAGTATGCCTTGTAATAAAGGCCTTTTTACAGGACAGCAACAGAACCACAATAACACCACAAAGCTCTCTGAGCAGTACACATCCATTAATGTAAGTGATTTGGAAACTGCAGATTTGACTGCTGTTGTCGTCTCTGTCTTCAGGACTCAGGCTGAGATGGGTCACACATGCAGAGGCACCATTAACTTGGCCACAGCCAACATTGCTGTGGAAGATTCGTGCAATTTTGTGATTTCTAATGGAGGGGCACAGACCTATCACCTGAAGGCCAGCTCCGAAGTAGAGCGCCAGCGATGGATCACTGCTTTGGAACTTGCAAAGGCGAAGGCTGTCCAAATGCAGGCGGAATCTGGTAAGAGGGACTCTTACCAGAGGATAATGCAGGGGACTCCATAGAGAAAGCTTACAAAGCACCCAGAAGCAAACTCTTTCACTGAATCTTATTGTGTTTGTGTTGACTAATGACACTCTCTGTTTTCTTCCTCAGATGACTCAGGTGATGATTTCCCTGCAGTCTCGCCAAACTCAGGACAGGGCGGAGACTGCCGTAACACAGAAATCCAGTCTACATTACGCACACTCAACAGCAAAGTGGAGGATCTTGCCACCTGCAATGATCTCATTGTCAAGCATGGGTCTGCTCTCCAAAGGTAGTACTTACTAACAGACTATTATCCATTAACTAATTTTTTTTTTTAAATTACTCTTACCCATTAAAATCTTTATTTCACAATTTTAGGTCTTTATCAGAACTTGAAGGACTTCGTGTCGCAGTGGACATGGGAGAAAAGGTCAAACAAGTCACAGAGAGAGCCACGCTTTTCCGAATCACCTCCAATGCCATGATCAACGTAAGTCAATCAAGCTAGGTAAAAGTTGAGCAAACAGCTCTCCCCCCTGAGTGGGTTACTGATATGTGACTATTCTTTTTGCGTGATCCCCTAGGCATGTAGAGACTTCCTTTCCGTGGCTCAGAGCCACAGTAAGCGCTGGCAGAAGGCCTTACAGACTGAAAGAGAACAGAGGATACGTCTGGAGGAGACTCTGGAGCAGTTAGCCAAACAGCACAACCACCTAGAAAGGGCTTTCAGAGGAGCAACAGTTCTCCCCCCGTCATTCAGTAATCCTGCCTTAGGAAACAAAGGTAAGGGTCTTTTCATCATTGGAAATTCTTACTCTGGCACCTTCGTTACCGATCTGCTGAGGTCTGTTGAACCGTTAAGTCATTCAATCTTCCAACTCTTTCTTCATTTCAGGGGCTGTTTCAGGGAAAGCCGATGCCAGTGACGAGGATGATGACAATGAGTTCTTTGATGCTATGGAGGAGCCAGCAGAGTTTATTACTGTCCCCGCTGACCCCAAATATCACAGGTACAAACTGATATTTTTTATTGTCAGACTTTTTTTTTTCCTCCACATGTGTTTTGTTTTATACTTGACTCTTCTCCTCTTCTACAGGAGATCTGGTAGCAACATCAGTGGGATCAGCAGTGAGACTGGAACGGATGATCAGTCGGTAAATGTGTGTTAAATTTTGATATTTTGCAAGTGAGATCTGATTATTTTTTTGTATTAACTGCATTGCCATATCAAAGCCACCTAACTCCTGATGATATTTTCTTTATCTTCCATCAGTTTGATGAACTTTCTTTGGCATCTAACCCGGAGTCTCCACAGCCGCTGGAGCTGGAGCCAGTTAGGCAAAGGCGAACTCGTATCCCGGACAAACCAAACTATTACCTCAATCTGTGGAGCATCATGAAGAATTGTATTGGAAAGGAGCTCTCAAAAATACCAATGCCTGTAAGAAATCTGTGCACACAACAGCATCAAGGTGACTTTTCCATTTAAAAATAATCAGAAGTGATGAGATGTCTCTCTGTGAATTTTTAGGTGAATTTTAATGAGCCCCTGTCAATGTTGCAACGTCTGTCTGAAGACCTGGAGTACTACGAACTCCTTGATAAGGCTGCCAAGTGTCATAGCTCTCTAGAGCAGATGTGTTATGTGGCAGCTTTCACAGTGTCTTCCTACTCCACCACAGTCCACCGCACAGGAAAGCCCTTCAACCCTCTGCTCGGAGAAACCTTTGAGCTCGATCGGCACAGAGAGTGCGGTTATCGCTCTCTTTGTGAACAGGTAGTTTAAAAAAAACAAAAAACATTGTAAAACACAGCAGTGGTCTACATTGCATTGTTTTTTCAAAAATTATAGTCATTTTGATTCAGGTTTTACCTGTTTCCATTGCAAACATGCTTTATTTGCTCATGTAGTATTTTGTCCTAGTCATGTTTGTTTTCTTAATGCACTCAAAGCCATTATATAATTACAGTGACCATATGTTAAGCTTCCTGACTCTTCTCTCTCTTTGTTACCTCTTCTTAGGTCAGTCACCACCCACCTGCCGCAGCTCACCACGCCTTCTCTGAAAAGGGCTGGACCCTCAGACAGGAGATAACACTAGCCAGCAAGTTTAGAGGGAAATATCTCTCTATCATGCCTTTGGGTGAGTGTGAGTGTGTGTGTGTGTGTGTGTGTGTTTGTATAGCTGCAAACAAAGACACAGCATGCAAGACAAATACACCTGCTAAGCCTGAGGTGACATGTTTTTATCCAGTGAACACCGTCTGTGTTACACTACTGTAATTCACTATTTCAGTGTTGCATTTCATTTGTCACTTTAGTTCATGGGATATGTGGGATACGTTTCCATCACATGCAACATTATTCCCCTTTCTCTCTCCAGGTTCTATTCAGTGTATATTTGAAAAGAGCAACAATCACTATTCTTGGAAAAAAGTGACCACAACAGTTCACAACATTATTGTTGGGAAATTGTGGATCGATCAGGTAATGCCAAAATGTTATAGCTTATACATTATTACAAAGTGATGACACAGATGTTTTCATATGATGTTTTTGATTTTAATCTGCTAGAGTAGAAAACACTCAGAACATTTTCTTTCTTTCTTTTGTCCTGTGTCAGTCGGGAGAGATAGACGTGGTGAACCACAAGACAGGAGATCGCTGCCACCTCAAGTTCGCTCCCTACAGTTATTTTTCCAGAGATGTACCGAGAAAGGTGGGCTCCTTTTTTTTTTTTCTTTTTCTTTTTTTGTGATTGTTTAAGTAAGATAATTTGAGTCGGGTTTCCTCAGGCAGTAGTTTCCTTTCAAGATGATGATATTACATCCACTAGTACGTCAGTTGATTCTGTCGAGTCATCCTCATCCTCTTTCCTTCTGCATTTGAGCCGTCATTTTCCCAGCAAACTTATAGGAAGTCTTTAATGGCAATGGTTTTATTATTTTCTCTCCTCCACAACCTGCAATCAACATATCTTAATTAATTAATTAATTTCTCCTCCTAGGTAACAGGAGTAGTAACAGATAAGGATGGAAAAGCGCATTATGTCCTGTCAGGAACATGGGATGAGAAAATGGAGTTTTCCAAAATTATGCAGAGCAGTAAAGGTGAAAACGGCACTGAAGGCAAACAGAGGACTGTGTATCAGACACTCAAAGCCAAAGAAATGTGGAGAAAGAACCCGTTACCGTAAGTGTTTTTAGTCTTAAAGACTGGCGACGTTCAGAATGCGTTCTTAAACGTTTGAAGCTGAGCTGTTGTAAATACTGCTGCTCTTTACTTTTAATGTTTTTATATTGTTGAATTTGCAGGGAGGGAGCAGAGAACATGTACTACTTCTCCTCTTTGGCTTTGACTCTCAATGAACCCGAAGAGGGAGTTGCGCCAACAGACAGTCGGCGGCGACCTGACCAGCGGTTAATGGAGGAAGGCCACTGGGATGAGGCCAACGCAGAGAAACAGCGTCTAGAAGAAAAACAACGCAGCGCTCGTCGAGAAAGGGAGAAAGAAGCAGTGAAAGCAGCCAGCTCACCTGAGGAAGGTAGGAAGACGGAGAGCGAGATTGTGTTTTGCATGGGTTTGATTTTTGTTTTGTTTTGTTTGTATTTGTCTTACGTTTCTGTCTGATGTTGTGTCCATTCATCTTTTACCCATTTTTGTCTGTCTTGGTATTTCTTGTCTTTCCTTTTTTCTGTTTTCCCCCTCCTCTCTTAATGCTAAGCTGTCACTGAGGCTTCGATCAGTGACTCGCCTTTGAAAAGCAAGTACTCTGCTTAGTTTCTTCTCACCTTTGGTGTGAACTTCAGACTGCAAAATCAAAAGTGCACACACGAAATGTTTGTGCGTTCAGTATTAAGGTGCTCAGCATCTTCTTCTCTTAATAACAGCTTATTTATATTTATGTGTCCCCCCTCCCCCGTTCCTTTCTGTTCCATTTAGCTGATGCAAAAGAGCCTGGTCCCGCTTCAAGTGAGATTTCTGATGAAAGCAAGTATCATTTTATAGTTTTATACAAAGTGTACTTTTAAAGGTGCTTTGTGTGGCTTTTTTACTGAGCAAGTACCGTTTATGTCCACAAGGTGGTTGCTGGGCTCGTTTGCCGCTATCGGTGACTTCACAGCTCGTATGTGTCATTTTGGATGGACCAGTGATTTTCAGTTCCTGGTTATAATGAACAAAACTACAAGTGTAAAGAGATTTTCACTCATTGTTAACTCGTGTGTGTGGATATCATTTTCTTTAACGTTTTAGACCAGCAAAGAGAAGATCTATAATCTAACCCTCTATAGAACCATCTAATCAGGTCAAATCTAAATTACCCATCAGTTCTTAAAGCACCGTCGTAATCGGTTTATTACACAAATCAACTTATTTCTTTGTTACGATTAGTCTGTTGGGCTTTTGTTAAATTTTTGAGCAGAAAATAATGCCTTAGATGCGACACATGGCACTTTTAAAATGTGAAGAAATCTTTTTTTTATGTGGATTTTGGATGTGTCTGAGTTGTGGATTTACCTCTTTATGTTTGTGCTGGGTTTTGCTCAGCTGACACTGAGGATTCCCCCCCTCATACACCTGTTGCATGCAAGTAGTCCCTTTCGTTTTCACTTACTGTCATTTCCAAATCACAGCAGTTCTGTTATGTCTCAACTTCCAAAGAAGAGTGATCCTTTTTTTCTTTTTTGTTTAATAGCCCCGTATGAACCATCACTCTTCCCTTATATAAGCAAGTATTCTGATCTTGATTTAATGCATAGCACCAATATATCACATTTTCTAGTAATGTAGTTGAATCCTAATGACCAGAAAACCGTCCAACTTCCACCATTTTCCTCTTTACAATTTGCTCTCTTAGTGGAAGGCAGGGAAGGCCCTTATGGAGCTCCAGCCAAAAGCAAGTAACATTCGTTTTGCCTGTTGTCCCATCTCTTAGATCCTCTTAGAGTAGCTGTATACAGCTCTAGAGGCCTCATAACATTGTAGAGCGTCAGTTTGTCTGTGATAGACCAGTGTCCTCTGACTCTGGGGCAGCTACTGTGTTATTTGTGAGCCTTGTCCTCTCCAAGTACTTTTACAGAAAGAGCCCCCTAATTTTTGTTTGAATAAGGTGCATCTGAAGATTAGGGTAATGGTAACATTTATTTGTTTCTCATGGTCAGAACTCTGAATGCATATCGGCTTAATTTAAGCAGGATATGTAATCCTGGCTGAGTGGGTTTTTTTTTTTTTTTATCTTTACTTTAGCTTCTAAATTAAAATGTTCTTTCTTTTCCAACAGGTGCCCATCCAGACACCTACCAAGCACTGTGGTTTGAGAAGATAGATGATCCTGTGTCTGGAGAGACGTTGCACATCTACAAGGGGGGTTACTGGGAAGCTAAGGAGCAAGGGAACTGGGATCTGTGCCCTGACATCTTCTGAGCACAGCTGAACAATTTCCCCACTGAGGTGTACAAATGACACGATCGTTAGAGGGACCCCTTTTTCCTATCACATTAATTGGGAAATCCAGTTTGACATCAGCCTAGCCCGTCTTCTGACCAACCTCCTTCACCCCCTCAGTTCAGCAGGATCAAGGTCAGCTGGACTTCGCGTTCAAGTACACCTTATTACCTGTGTGGCATTGTAGTCACCCTGCAGCTGGTTGGTGTTCCTCTCACTGCCTCTCAAACCCTGAAGTTTAGCTTGGTTTTGGTCCACAGCTTCTTCCCAGTCCAGGGTTTTCTGATCCAGCCTTGAGGTTGCAGTTTGCAGCAGCTTTTTCTGAAAATGTCATTCTGCATTTTCTTTGGATGTGCTATTGTTGGAAGGGTTATTGACCCAGATGGTCCCTTTCGATATGGAAGGCTTGCTCTGATAGGTTGAGGTACTACCTAATGTGATTAATGTATGTTTTTCTGGCACATTCCTGTTTGTTTTCCAAATACTCCAAAGCCTCCTCAGCACAAAACCACAGCAAGTCAAAGTTAAATCACATCCTTTTGTAATTCCCACAGTAATATCCACGTTACCATTTTCAGGCCACAAGTTTAGCTTTTGGCATTTTGGAGATAAATGAACATACATTCGATACAGAGCCAGACTGATATAGGATTTTTAAGACTAATATACTGTCCTACATTTGACACAGTGACCTTTTAATTTTCTTTTTGGGCACATAAACACACTTTCTTAACATTTGTTACATGTATTTATTTATCTACTCGTTTACGCTCTGCCTGACTCTGCTCAGAGCACCTGGTTGTGTTCCTGTTGTGTTTCAAACACAGTGTAGCCAACAGGGAAGTGGACAAAGCTTAACATCAACAATCAGAATGTCCCTTACGTTTCTGCGTTCCGTTTTTTATTCTCATTTATAGGTCATTATAAATGCCAATACTGAGAAATCGGCAAATAGCCGATGTATCAGTCGGCCTCTAATGCAGAGTTTGCCTTTGAATTTATAGTGATTTGTGGTGCTGCTTTAACCCCTGAAACAACAACTATGGAGGTATAATATAGTTATGTACTAAGACTTTTTAAAAATTATTTGAACTTTCTATTTTCCCCATTCTAATACTCCTCCTATGCCCTGTAAATACACAGCAAAGATCTAGAAGTATTTATTATAACTGTGCTGTCCCGCATATTGGTGGAGTTACTCATATAAAACCTGAATATGGCTTCATACATCATTCATTTCATACTACAGGAGTAGTAGAGTACTACTGAAATGGCAGTTACTGTTGCAGAGGCATTTTTAGGTTGTCTGTGGTCAATGGTCACAGTCATTTTTTTTTTTTTGGCCTTTGCTCAAGAATTGAAACAAAAGCTATGACATTTGCGTTTGTGACATTTGCATTAGGGAAAACTGCCCCACTTCTCAAAGTTGATAAATTTCAGATGTATTTTTCTAATTTAGCTTTAAAAGTTTCACTCCTGGTTTCACAGTAGATGTCGAGGCTATCCACGTGAATTTGTGACTAAATTTAAATCAGCAGATCTGCACTCTGAGTCGTCACGGAACTGTGTGGAGTTTACTGCTAACTCGAGGATTTGCAAACTGAGGGCATTTCAAGCGAGTGGTTTGGCCTTTGTGGTTAACTTCAGACTTAGCGATCATAGCTTTAATCTTGATTACAAATATTTGTGTGCTGTGAATGTAGATTTTGTTTTTTGTTTTTTTTAAAAATAGCAATAAGAGTGCCTCTGCTCCTACAAGAGGCACAAATTGAAATGCGGGGCTAGCGTTGAGCAAGAACACTAAAGCTGCACAAACCGATTTTTGTCTCGGTCTTTGCTGTTGTTTGTCTCGAGGTGGAGGACTGTTCAAGTGATAGAAAGTTTTAATTAATGTCATATTAAAGTGTACTTAAAATAAACTCTATGAACGAAGACGACAAAAACAGCGCTAGAAAATGATTTCTGTGTAAATACACCAAATAGTGAAATAACTGTGATCATAAGTAGTTGTGTTGATGAAGAATATAAAAAGAGTGATGCACTTTTAAAGTTTTGTTTTGGGTTTTTTTGTGTTTCATTATCGTTGTTTACTCCATATGAACATAGTTTCATTTTCTGAAGCGAGGGCACCGTGTTACAACATGTAGCTCTTTAGCAACCAAGTTAGCTTTCAGTTTGAAATATTTGTCTTTACTTGTTTGCTGCCACCTTCATCTTCATCGAGGCTCTGCAAGCCATTTAAAAACACTTCTTTATAGAATAGGTTTACAGATTTGCGTCCTCTGTTGTTTTTATTACATGTAACATTTCTGTTTCTGTGTTCGTTTGAATTGTGTGGTTCTGTCATTTCATCTTTATGTTTCTAGATTTTTTTTCTGTCTGTTTCCACCAGTTTCATCACTTTGTTCTAGTGTTTTTTTGCCTCCCTTTTTTCTGACTGTCCCTGTCTACAGTTGTCCAAAGCTCCAGAAAATTGAACTCTGACTGAATTCAGACTGAATTTTATTACTAAATGGTCAGATTTTGATGTTGGCTATTGAAATATTTGTGTGAGCTTGTTCTGGGAACTTTTCCTGAACCATGTTCAATAAAATATGAAATGAATTACAATTCTGAGCAAACTTTTCACCTTTTTCTGTACTTTTGATGGAGTTTTTAGAAGGATTGTTTTAGAGATTGTGGCTGGATTAAAGTCTGAATTGAGATGAACTGCTTATCTGTGGTATTAATTTTATCAACCATCTCAACAAAGCAGTTTTACTAGTATAATGTATATGTGTAATTTCAAAGCAGATGACTACTTTTTATTTCAACCTGTTTGAATTGCTGTACCCCTTGAAAACAACATACCAAAAATGAAAGGGTTACAAGTATTTTTATGTTATTTAATAATGTAGTGTCTGTGTAAATAAGCTCCACTTCTAGTTAAAGGTGGAACTTGGTCTTTTATAAACAAGTTATAGACTCCTGGATGTGCGAAGGTTTAATTCATTTTAGAGATGAAACTATACTTTCAAATGTTTACACCCTGGACTCCATATTATCGTGGCTCAAGAGTTGGGAGTTCGCCTTGTAATCGGAAGGTTGCCGGTTCGAGCCCCAGCTTGGACAGTCTCGGTCATTGTGTCCTTGGGCAAGACACTTCACCCGTTGCCTACTGGTGGTGGTCAGAGGGCCCGGTGGCGCCAGTGTCCGGCAGCCTCGCCTCTGTCAGTGCACCCCCAGGGTGGCTGTGGCTACAATGTAGCTTGCCATCACCAGTTTGTGAATGTGTGTGTGAATGGGTGGATGACTGGTTGTGTAAAGCCCTGGGGGTCCTTAGGGACTAGGCACTATACAAATACAGGCCATTTACCATTTACCTTACTGATACAAGGTTGGACCCCCTTTTGCCTTTAGAGGTGCATTAATTACTTGTGGCATAGATTCAGCAGGGTGCTGGAAACGGTGAGGTGAGATTTTGGTCCATATTGACATGATAACATCACACAGTTGCTGCAGATTAGTTGACTGCGCATCCTGTTATATCTCCTGTTCCACCACATTCCAAAGGTTCTTTCTTGGATTGGGCTCTCTGTAAGCCCTAAAGATGACTGCTTGGAAAAAATCCCAGTAAGTCAGTAGTTTCTGAAATGTAAATTTACAATGTCTTCATTTAAAATGGGTCCACAAGAAAAAAGAACATTTTATATGAATTAACAAAGAAAGATTTATTTCATAACTACGGGACAGCAAGCTACCACAATTTTTCTGTAATTTTACACATTTACAATGTAAACCCCGAAAACTGTGCTGATAGATTTCTTTCTTTTCAGTTACTAAAGATGAAAAACTTCCTCATAGAAGAACTAATTTGCACCCTAAATGCGTACCCTAAATGGTCTGATTCAGTTAAGATAATAGTGGGCTGGATGTGGCCCACGATATAAAATGAGATTGACATCTCTGGTGTCTACGCTCGAATGCATCTGCCATGTGATTGGCTGATATTTGTGTAAACTTGTGGTTGAATGGGTGTACTCAACAAAGTAGCCAGTGAGTGTATTACACGCGAGTTAAAATCAAAATAAAATGTAAGAACCCGAATTGAATTATATTTCTGTTACTGTGAAACGCCTTGGGCCGATTGGTAGTTAAATTCAGTGATCAAACGTATGTTGTTTGCGTCTGGAGAAGTCGTTTCGTGGATGTTTGTAGCTGTTCTCGTCACGGCACGCCCCTGAATGCAAAACGAGCGCATCTCTGAGTGACATCAGCATCTTTTGTTTACCAGTCTGTAGAGAGTCCTTTAGGACCACACAGCAGCACAAAAGGGAGAACATCCGCTGCCAGAGCACGACTGGGCATTTTTGAGGCCTTCTCTTTGTCACATAGAGAGCGCGAATTTGTTTGGTTAGCGTTTAATTACTTGCCTGTGAAAAATGTCGGAAAACGGATCCGGACCTGGAGTGGACGATACAGACGCAAAGCCAGGCAATGGAAAACGGTGAGTCACTGCATTAAGCTAGTTAGCGATCTTTATGTGTTGCGATCTATTGTGTTCATATCCTGCTCAAGGTTCAGGGTAAGAGTGAAACCGTTTGTCGTCCTTGACCTCAATGATTTCCGCCGCCCGTTTCTTTTTCTTCTTCTTCTTTTCTCACTACTGTATTAACGCCCTGCTGTATTTTAACTTTTTTAACATTGCACTATTTGATCGTTTGATATAACGGAGCTGCAACTGTAGTCCAATCTTTGCGTGCTTCTTTCTTTATTTGCATCAGCATTTCTCTGACGTGCATTAATTGCTGAGTTTCTAAACACACACAATAAACTTCTAAACTAAATGTTGGCTTGTCCGTCAGATCAGCGGGCTCTTCGTCTGCTTCTGTCCCCATGGACGTGGATGCCAAGCCCCAGTCACACAGCTTCAGATACCGCCTCGATTTCCCCAGCATTGGCCAGTGTATCATTATCAACAACAAGAACTTTGACAGGAGTACAGGTGAGCATTTGTTAGTTTCTGAAATTTAAACTCGAAACGAAACAGCTGTAAGTAACATCTAAAATTAATTTTCCTGATTCAGTTTCAGGCTCAAAGTGAAAGAGGTGATACTTATTAAAATGTCACATATGTGAGAAGCTGTAGAGCTACACTTGGTATATACAGCAGGTCTGTGACATTTAATGTGTGTAACATTAGACAAACTGGTGATCCATTTCTGTTTAGGTGAAATGTGCGATGATTTGACCAGCACTGCATAATATAGATGAGTTGGATGAAGAAATTAAGGCTTTAATTTTGGAACTATGCGTGCAAAAGAGCTCATCAGGGTTCTGTTGCATGCATACATTTCATACTTTAACTTAGATCTACTGAACTCCATTATGGATATTAGATCTAGAGCTCCCTTGTCACAAGGGGTGACTTTAGCAGGGAGCTCCGCATGTTTGATTTGGCGGAGTTTTTACACTTGACGCAACCCCGAAGGGATTTGTGTCTTCGACTGGAATCAAACCAGTGGCCTTTCCCTTCCTAAGAGAATGCATAAACCACTCCAGTATGGATGTACATTTGGCATGAACGTGTTAAAGTGTTGGGATGTGTGTGCAGGATTTGTGCTGCTGGAGTTCAGGGCTTTAGCAATTTATATGAAAACCAGTTCAGTGCAAGATATTTTATGGATCTAGATAAAAAAGCATCCACTATGTGAGATTGGTTACAGGTTATTTATTAGCTCAGTTTTGCTCTTGTTGCACTTTGTTGTTCAGCAAAGTTAGGGCCCTTACTTGAAGTAATAAACTAGTGATACAGAGACTAAAGCTGATAAAGAGGACTCTGTTTGCACAACTGTTGAAACCAGTTACTGTATTAACACATTAGAAAATGTATTTGCTTTGTTTTCTTCATGCTTAGTAAAAATAAAAACAGGTATGGGTGGTGCACTGAGTTAACTATTTACATAGGGAAATGAATCCAGACTAATGGTAAAGGTTAACTTTGGGTAATGGATCCATTGTCTCAAATTTTCTTTGTTAAAACTTTAATTAGGAGTCAAATGTGCCCATGTCATTCCCATACTAGTGTTTCTAATGACAATACATCCATCCCCCATTTTTACTAGATGCCTTTGACACAGGGGTGTGCATGGTAGAAAGCTGGAGGAGGGGACTTCCTTGAGGGTTAAATGTAAGGTGATGCCACCTTGTTGTGTGAGTGTGTGTTGAGGCTAAAGGCTCATGTTTCATCTGCCTGTTGACAAGTGTTTGTTAGGGCTTATTTGCGATGCTAATCTCTCCCTTGGTAACGTGTCATATCACTGCATTGAGGCTTGAACTCGCAGTAATGGCCCACGCTGTGGAGGCAGTGCTAAAGTGTGGCTTCTCTTCTCTTCTATTCTCTATGTAGGACAGAAACCAGGTGATTCATCTCACTTCTACACCTTTGAGAGTTTATAGGTGTGGAAGGTTTAAGCTTAATGCTGTGGATTCCTATTTCCTCCATCCACTGCAGGTTTGTTAGATGTTCTGGTTAGATCTGTTGCAGTTCACGTGTTAAGTATCCTTGCATTTGATGACAGTCGGTTTCGGGAGCTGCCAGCACATTTTACTGTCAGCTGGCTCATCAGCAAGTTCAGACGCATGACTCAAAGTATGATCAGGCACGCAAGGCATGGGTGTGATCTATAAGATGACTGGCACCACAAGGGAGTATGCTGATCAGTTCCTCTTCCTGTTCAGCATTTGCTGTGGAGTATTTTGTTTGAGGATATTCAAAATGTAGATTTTGTTGGGAATGAAGCTGTTTTGAATAGTGTTGCTTTTGGGTGTTGGCACGGAGTTCTTTATCATTTTCTGAGGCTCAGATGATTATACTGGTCGCGTGATACTGGCTTTTTTTCATTTAGTTTCAGAGATGAACCTTTCCCTCTGGTTTGTGTTCTCTAACTTTTTCTTTTTTGTCTCTCCAAAACCCTGTTTGCTGTTTTACTGTTTGAGGTAATCAGAGGGCCTCCAGGCTTGGTGGTTGTGGGCTGTGTTGTCCTGTTTTCATGTTCTTGTTTTAAAAAAAAAAAAAAAAAAAAAAAAAAAAAAAAAAAAAAGGAAAAAAAAAAGGTTAAACCTCATTCCAGTGGGGTTGAAATGTAAATGACAGAAAGGAACAATACATTTGAATGCACTTTTAGCAAATATATTATTGATTTACACAAATCAGCACATAGTAAATAGTTTAAGAAATCTAACTTTTAGCTGATTATGTTCTCTGAAATTGTTCAGAGTCCTAAAACTGTAACGGATGGTTGGTGCCATCATTGTGCTCAAGTTCAGGCTCCTCGAAAGCTGGTGTGTCCTTCTCTGACCTTTCACCTTGCTCTAATATCTCATCCCTCACACTGCGATAAGTCAGAATCTCCTACAATTCTGAGCAAAAGTGAAGTACTCAGGAATTAGCAAGTCTTACTGCCAACCATAGAGGACACTGAATCAAAGTTTTGCTCATCATTTTGAAAAGAAAGCCAGAAAGACCAGGATGTACCCCTGACTATACAGATGGATATACAGCTCTCAGGTCCATGTCCCTTACGTGAAAACAATGAATTGCCGGGTCTTTGGACAATATAAACATCAAATGGCAGCTCATCATTTATCTTTGTCAGTATAGCCATACGTTATTTGTATCTACTGAAATGGGAATATCTCAATTTTTTTGCCCTCTAAAAATCAGTAAGTGCCCCAAAATCCCTAGTCTCAGTCAGCCTCTACATAGCTTCACTGCTTGTCTTTACAAACATCCTGTGATGGTCTTAATATTCTATCAGATTTGTGGTTTTTGAAAACTTGTCTGGCAGGACTAAAAGGGCACACATGACTGCGTATTCAACATGCATCTCGATGTTCTCAGAGCAAACATGGCGTTTGAGTCAAGTAAACATCAGTAGTGGTTGATCCTGTACTGCCTCGTTTAGTTAGGGGAAAGCAGCAGGTGTTACCTGAACAATAACAAAGGCTCTTTTTCTGTTCAAGTGCCTCATGACAAATAAGCCCTGACAGTGTGACTGTAAAGCAGTCTTTTTTTTGTTTCTTTACACCTGTGTAGGTGTTTTTGTTATTTTCTGGCTCATTGCTGCTCAAATTTAAAGATGGGTGGAGATCATGTGTTAGTAAGAATAGGTGTGCTTGTAAACACCAAAGTCATTGGGTAGATCCATGCAGACACGTTCCTGCTTCGTTCGAGTCTAGCACACCGAGCAGCACGTGGTGCTAATGCTGACCTGCCAGTGGCAAAAAAAACCTTGTACCAACAGAATCCAATATAACACGGACCGATAATGTGGTTTTGTACAACACTTAGAAGCGTGTTAAAAGAAGAAATTGAAGTTTACCACAACATCTCTACCATCTGCTGCTGTTTAGCTGCAGTACACCTACTTCCTGCTACATGCAGTCAGGTTTCTCATGCCCGGCTGTCGTGTGGAAAAGCTAAATCAAAATGTGCTCCATTTATATTGTTTGTTAACAGTAATGTACACTCAGAAGGAGGAAATGTTGATTTGTTTTGCACATGGCTTTTCATGTTGAAGTAACCAGAATTGTGGTTTTGTGTGTTCCAGGCATGAATCAGCGAAACGGTACTGACGTGGATGCAGGCAACGCCATGAGAGTATTTAAAAATTTAGGTTATAATGTGAAGCTGTACAATGACCAGACAGTCGATCAGATGATGAATGTTTTAACTGCTGGTGAGAATGATTTAAACCTCGCACAGATATCCCACTTCTACTAAAATTAAAAATAAGCCTCATGCTATTGACTCTTTTCATATTGTTATGTATCAGGTGTACTCGGATTCATTTATTCGTCTCTTTGTTTTTTTTAAGCATCCAAGGAAGATCACAGCAACTCAGCCTCTTTTGTCTGCATTCTTTTGAGTCACGGGGATGAAGACGTGTTCTTCGGTACGGACGGCTCAGTAGCGCTCAAACACCTAACTTCACTTTTTCGAGGCGATCGCTGTAAATCACTGGTGGGAAAACCCAAGCTCTTCTTCATCCAGGTACCATGGTGGTTTCTCTTTTAGTCAACTTCCTCTAACCTGCAAACCTGTAAACGAACATTGCTTCTTTTTTTGTGCATGTATTGACATTGAATAGGCTTGCAGAGGTACAGATCTGGATCCAGGCATTGAAACAGACAGCGCCACTGATGGTGTTAAGATCCCTGTGGAAGCAGACTTCCTCTACGCCTTCTCCACTGCCCCAGGTTAAAATAAGGGTCTTTCCTTTTTCTTGTCTTTTTTTTTTTTTGCATGCTTGCATATTGTTTCCTTTAAGAAATATTGTATTTATACAACACATATTCCATGACTCATCTACATACAGGTTACTACTCATGGAGGAATACAATGACTGGGTCCTGGTTCATCCAGTCGGTGTGCGACATGATCAGCAAGTACGGAAAAGAACTGGAGATCCTGCACATCATGACCCGAGTGAACCACAAGGTGGCAGTAGAGTTTGAGTCTGCCTCCAATTCTCCAGGGTTTGATGCAAAGAAACAAATCCCCTGTATTGTGTCAATGCTGACCAAAGAGATGTATTTTTCTCGTTAATGTCAGAAAACTAGAAGAAAGGCTTTGGGAGTGCTTGATTTTTTATTTTTATTTTTTTTTAATGTACACTTTGTAACTCAATATCTCTTCTAACTTTCATATTGCTTGGAGGGCAGACACGATGCAAATGTCAGTCATGCTTCACCACCTTGGCATTATTAAGTTTATTCAGTGTTGAGTAGTTATGTAAGTATGGCATTCACTTTTATCCCAGCAGCAGGCCCTTTAACCAAAATGAAGGTTATTTTTCACATACCAACATGACATAAAACCTACAGATGTCTACAAGTAACAGCTTGAATTTCCAGGCTGAGTGTGTTACAAGTAGATGCCTTTTTGCTGTTTACACTACACATTTCAGGGAACATTGTTGTGAGCCAGTTTGATAGGAAATTTGACCTTTTGCATTTGTGTAATCATGAAACCATAGATGGGCTGATTGTCCACCAGCAACAATATTTCATACATGAGGAGTTTATTGTAACTTAAGTGTCTAAGCACGATGACAGCCTGTCTTTATTTGTTTTCGTCTCTATTTACATTTTTATTTGTCTCCATTGTTGTGTGAGTGATGTCATTCACTGGATCGGTACCTGATGCGTTGTGCAAAGCCTAAATGAAAGCACCACCTGAACCTGGTAGGTAAATTATTATGTAGCAAATTCAAGAGCATCATGTAAGTTAAATGTATGTGGGTTAGAAAGCTCAGAATTACGTTCTTTATTTTCTGGCTTTTCTGGTCGATCTTTCTCTTGCTTGTGAAAATCTTTGATGGGAAAGCAGGTTTAATAGCCTGCATGGGAAGTGCTCAGCAACCCGCACAATGCTGTTTTTTGAGCCATATTTTAACACATTAGACATACTTGAACTTTTTCTATTTCACTACTCTTTTCATGGTTTCTTGACTGGGCCGATTAACCTCATAGGCAGTCCATGGTGCAAAGTGTTAGACATTTCAGGATGTGGTTAGTTTAATTAGTCAGACAACCGGAACTACAAAGATGGATTTGTTCAGACAGGTGATACTTTCACTTTGTTTTTTATCTTGTGTAGACACAAAGCGTAGTACATCCTTTCCCCGTGAACTTAAGAGGTTTGCCTGCCTGGTGGTCAGACCAAATATGATCTTTGAATATGTTCACTTTGGCTTCAGGGATCAGTGATGTGCCTTTTTCCACAAACAATGAGCCAGTAAAAGAAATATTGAATATTGATGGAAAAAAGCTTTTGGTTGCAGCCTTAAAGAAACGTTCATGGTGGCTTTTTTTTTTTTTTTAATTAATAATTAACAAATGAAATGCAAATTTACTAAAGACATTTTGTACTTCAGTGATGCATTTTTCTTAATAACCACAAGCAAACTGAGTAAAAGTTCTTCTGCAAAGCTCATGTCACCATGAATATCAAATAATTCATAAGAGATGAAGCACAGTTTGATTGCACATTGATCCTGTTTTTACATGTGACAAATCATGAGAATGCGATTGTTTATGTACAGCAGGCCAACTGTATCTGTCACTTGTGCTTTTAAATAAATTCATCGTTGCATGTTTGACATGCACTTCTCAATTTGGCTTTTTTGTAAAATCATGATTTTGTAAGCAGCTGTGATGTAAGGTTGATGTACTGTGTTTCACGCAAAATAAAGACCACTTTGTATTCTGTGCTGTGGAATTGTGTTCATTGTTTAGTTTTGGCTCATCCATTGCAAGAATATTAATAGCACCAAAGATTACCAAACCCATTTTTTGACACATTCTTGGCAAACTCTTTCCAGTTTTTTCATAATATCATAGCAAGAGCTAACCTGACACAACAATAAAAGATCCGCTTTTACGATGCCTTGAGTTTAAATATGCAGGATTTCTCCAGATTTGCCTGTAGGTGAGAAAAACTGAACCACCGGAACTTGAGACCCAGGGCCAGATAAAACTGTCTTGAGCACAAATGCACTTTACTGAAACTGCTCCCACAAACAAGTGAATTATACATTTTCATTTGACAGTGATTAAAATGCTTAACCTTGATACCTGAAACCAATAGTATAAATAAATATGGCATAACTGAACCAAAGGTAATCATTTCTAGCTGCAGTGATTAGATTCACTGTGTTGTATGATATAAAAAGTAATCTCCCTCCCCCAACATAGCCATTTAAGACTTTCAGATTCCACTGAACCACGGTGAGATCATTTTCCACAAATGGAGAAAACTTGGAACGGTGGTGAGCCTTCCCAGGACCAAAATCACTCCAAGAGCGCATCAACAACTCATCCAGGAGTCACAAAAGAACCAGAACATCTAAAGAACTGCTGGCCTCACCTCAGTTCAGGTCAGAGTTCATGATTCAACAATAAGAAAGAGAATAAACAAAAATGGCAGCCATATGATAGATCACCATTTACCACACAAAGGGCTCCAGAAAACAAACAAACAAAAAACAAAACACCTTAAAGCGTTCCCACTCCAACACCTGTACTGGCATCTGATTGAAATTCTTTTGCACAACTTTAAAAAGGCCATTACTGCTCATAACCCCCCCCCCCCCCCCCCCAACCCGCCCCCAATTTGGCTGAATTAAAACAATCCTGCAAAGAAGAATGGGCCAAAATTCCTCCACAGTGGTGTGAAATACTCGCTGTCAGTTATTGCAAATAGCTGATTGCAGTTCTTTGCACAAACAGTTATTAAGGTTACAGGGCAATCACGTTTTTAGAAAGGGTCAGGTAGGTTTGGATAGCTTTTCTCCTTTAATAAATGAAATCATCATTTAAAAACTACATTTTCTTATTTTGCATGTTATTGTTTGCTCTGAAAAATGTGACAGGTGCCAAAAAAAAAGTCAGGAATTGGGCAAACACTACTCAAAGAAAATTAAAGGAACACATTAAAAACTTTGGATCTCAATGGGGAAAAAATCATGCTGGATATCTATACTGATATGGACAGTGTAATGTGTTAGGAATAGGCCGAATTCTCAGGCAAACCAAAAATGTAAATGAAAATATTTGTGGCAGCCTCATCATTTTTGATGTAAATCCTTGCAGTAATTCAAGATGGTACTCAGTAGTTTGTAACGCCCCCACCTGTTTCTATCCATGCCTGACAACAGGCATTATGTCCTGGGGGATCCCGTCTATCAGCAGTCAGGTCATTAATAAACACGAGTGTTCCTTTATTTCTCCATACTTTTCTCTTCCAGTCATTCTGATAAATGTTCATCTTGGTTTCATCTGCCCATAGATTTTTTTCCACCCAGAACTGCAAAACCTCTTTTAGATATTTTCAGACATCTGGCCTTCCTGGTGATAATTGTCACCAGTGGTTGTTGTAAACCCTCTCTATTTACATTCATAAGGTCATCTCTTTATTTGGTGAGTTTTACAATCATATGCCTCAACTCCTTACAAGTGTTGTCTTGTGGTGAATTAGTTTTTTTTAACTAAGGAAAGAATTCAGCACTCCTGCACTTTAATTGTCTTCTGTGGTCTTTCAGGCCTTTCGGTGTTGCTGAGCAGGCCGGTGCATTCCTTCTTTCTAAGAATGTACCCGATTGTCTATTTGGCCACTCCTGGAGCTTTTGCAGCCTCTCTGATTGTTTTATTTTGTTTTTCAGCCTAATGATGTCCTCTTCCAGTTGCATCAGCATCTCTTTGGATTTCATATTGAGCTACCAAACACAAATTCAACACTTCGAATCATATCCACACTTTTTATCTGCTTGGTTTGTAAAGAAATCACAAGGAAACATGAAACAAATATAAATCTACTTGACAGTCAACTGTCCAATTTGTGTCTATAAAAATGTCTGTAATTCCCAAGCAGTTACTTCAGATTTTTTTGTTAAACATCTTGATTTAAATCTGCCCTTCAGTCACACCTTAATTGTTTGGTTTAAAATTCACACAGGCAAACCTGCAAAAACTGTGCAAGACTTGCTTTGTTCAAAAACTTATAGACCTGGCTACCTAATGCTTAATGTTCAGCAAGTGCATGATATATGGTTAGTTTATAGTTTATTTTATGGTACTGTTGGATTGCATAATAATAAGGCATTTATAACACCATATAGATATAGTCTAGCTTTAATCATTATTGTTTCAGTCCGGTGCACACTACGTTTTCTGTGGCAGTGATAAACGGCACTGATGACCATTTATGTTTTCCATGTTGTGTTGTGTGTTTTATCTGTTTTTTAATGTTTTATGTGAAAGTCTATGTGTGTTCTGTATAGTTATAAAAAATTAAACCATGTGTAAAATGTAAATATCAACAGAAAGCAATGAGTTGCAAATCTGTTAAACACATATTTATTTTCACAATAGAACATAGAAAAGAAATCAAACGTTTACACTGAGAAAATATAACTTTAAAGACAAATTTTGTCTCATTTATAATTTTTTTATTTGGTAGCCAAGTAACATGACTGGGTGTAAAAAAGAGCATCTTAGAGAGGCAGAGTTTCTCAGAGGTAGCGATGAGCTGAAAATTGAGCATCTACAGATTGTGAAACAATTTCAGAATAATGTTTAACAACATAAGATCGTGACGGTTTTTCTACCATACATAATTTCACTACAGAATTCCAGGAATGTGGACAAATCTCTGTTTGCAAGGGACAATATACCAAAACTCAGTGTGATCTTCTGGTGATCTTCAGGCCCCCGGGTGGCACTACACAAAAAAAACCAGATGAATCAAAATCTGAAATTGTTTTTAGAAAACATGGATGCCAAATCCTCCAGAGTAAAGAGGAGAGAAACCAAAGTCCAACTTGTTATTAGTTTAAAGGCCTGTATCTCTAATACTATAGGGTTGTGTTAGTACCTATTAAATTGGCTGCTTGCACCAAGATACCATCAGTGCTAAAAGGTATATGCAGTTTTTGGAGAATCACGTGGTCTTATCCAGATATAATCTTTTTCATCGAGAGAATATTTCAGCAATGCTAATCCTCACAATTCAGCTATTACAACACATAACATTAATAGTACAAGAGTCCAGGTGTAGACTGTAATTCAGATCTTACACCAACTCAAAACACAGCATGAAAGAGAAAATACAACAACTAAGACCCAGTAGCTAGAATCATATTTTATATGAGAATACGATGATATTCAGCAGTTCAGTTTCCAGATGTTTGCAGACTGTTTTTAGAAGAAGAGGTGATGATACACAGAGGTAAACATGGCCATATCCTACTTTTTTTGGGAGAAATCTTGCTACCATCAAATTCAAAATGACCTCTGTAATACCCTTTTTTAATTTTTGAATTAAATTTTTTTTAAATTAATTTTACTTTCATTTAGGCTCCAGGGTGTGTGTGTGTGAGAGAGTGTGTGTTTAAAAACTTTATTACTAGTTTTAGTTTTAACCAGTTATGTCTGGGTATTTTAAAAAGAAATGAAAGAAACTGAACTTAATGCTTGTGTTTACAAATGTGGCAAATACCGAAATCATTCTTTTTTGTTATTATTAATTTAAGAATTGGCTAGTTTTCATTTTTCATTGTAGCTGTCTACGATCACTTTGGTTGTAAAGCTGGCTGCTACACATTTGCTTTCCATTCAAGCATCGCGAAAGCTTAAATTGAAATTCCTTTTGCATTTCTTTTTGTCTCATATTAGTGTGCTCGTTTGGTGTTTTAAGTCACTGATGACATTAAATTGTTGTAGACGGTTAAGTAAGGATTAGATCAGATACGGATTTCTATCAAAAACGTGGATTTTGACCGTCTAAAGTGAAATGTGGTAGTTTACAAGGAGTGCTTGAACGCATCACAACTGCTCGCCTTTTTTGTCGCTGAAAGTAGGACCTAAAAGTCTTTGACAGTTTGGGAGAGGTGGCTGCAGGGGACGGGTATCAGGTTGCTGATTTCCCTGGTTTTACATGGAGCACCTGTGTTTGAAACATTTCAAACTCTTTTACTGGGAAGTCTGGAGCTTTCAGAGGAATCTGTTTCTTAAATATGCCCAAACCAACAAAAACTCTCAGTTTGGAGATAGAACCGCGAGGGAGACCTGCACTGTCCGAACCATGCCGTGCAGAGAACAGACTGTAGTTTCCTTTTGAGTCCCAAATTTTGACCGGAGCGACTATGGACAAGTTCCTCCAGATCGCTCCGCACTCGCTGGCGCTGGTGCTGTCGCGCCTTGGCAGAGGAGATGGAGAGGACTCACCGTCGCCGCCGGCCTTGCTCTCAGTAAACTTAAAGCATCACTCTGGCTATGAGGTCTTCGCTAATTTCAAAGCCGTCAACATGCAGCATTTCTGGAACAAGGCGCTGACATACGCGCTGACAGAAATCTTCTTCCTGGGCTGGATAGATGAGCATGTGCTGCTGATCCAAGGGAAAGAGGTGCACCTTCAGGTCCTCAGGAACGGATGGACGAGACGGACCTTGCAACCTCCTGAGGGCTTTGACATCAAATACATAGGTGGGTAAATTGTCTAGACATGCGTGATAACAACTACAAAGCATCATAGAAAGTTAAATGTAGCCTCGGGGTTTTCTTCCCACATGGATGTGTTCTGATATGGGTTGTCTGGGTTATAGAAACAAAGTACTGCGTCCTTTAGAAGTTTAAAATACCCAATTCATAGTTGGAGACAGTATTCAGCACTAAAATAGACAAATCTTATCTCAAAGTTAACAATGTGTGTTAAGGGAGGTATTCATCAGAGTGAACTTGCTCAGATGTCCTGATAATAATAGCCGAAGGAAGAAGAACAAAAAAAAAGTTCCCCATGTTCACCTTCTAGTGCTAGACTTAGACTAGGCCTAACTGAGACTTTTCTTCTAAAACATTTGTGAGGATTAAATTCTGACCCATGAAGTTCAGGTGCAAACAACAACATCAGTAAGCCGTACATATGTTTTTATTATAGTTTCATATTGCATTCAAAGCACTCATTAAAAGAATTACCAGCTTCATTAAAAACAAAAAAAACCATTATAATTACTAATTATCTAATGATTACTATCATTACTAGTTATCTCTGGCTCTCTTCCACAACATGTCTCTGTCCTGTGTTCCTCCCCTAACCCCAATTATTTGCAGCAAATCAATGGCCGTCCCTCCCTGAGCCTGGTTCTGCTGGAGCTTTCTTCCTGTTAAAAGGGAGTTTTTCCTTCCCACTGTTGTCAAAGCACTTGCTCATAGGGGTTCATATGATTGTTGGGGTTTCTCTGTTTTCTTTGTATGATTGTTGGTCTTTACCTTACAATATAAAACACCTTGAGGCAACTATTGTCGTGATTTGGCATTATATAAATAAAACTGAATTGAATTGAAAGCTGGATCGCTCTATTAAAACGCTGTCCACTTTATAAACCTCCTTTTTGGTGTGTTGTGTGGATATGTTCTCATCAGCAGATCTTCTCGTCTTTTCTGGCTCTTCTGTTTTTGTTTTTCATGCTGACGTCCACGCCTCTTTTTTTACGAGCTACTACTGATTGGCATTTTTAGAGGTGAGAGCTCAAATATGTTCTCCTGAAGTTGAATAATTGAATAATGTGAGTCTGTGAGTAACGTTTCGACTGGCTAGTCTCAGTGAAAAAAAAGGGAGTTTAGGCATCATATCACCTTTTAACCTCAGCTGCTTCATGTCATGAGGCTTACTCATCCAGATAGCACAGACAGGATTGGAGCCCAGTTTAACTCCAGTTCAGCTTTCCCACACTCTGATTCCGATTCTTCTGACAAGGCCATAACTCATGTATGTGCTGAGACAGGTTGGGACGACTTGAAGTGTTGTCAGCGAGTCTAACCACTGCACCATCATACTGAGAGTTCATCATACTGGGTTTGCTCTGTGCGTGCGTACGTGTGTGTTCAAATGAGACAGAGGCGTGCAGCTTGTCAGAGATCATCTTATTTATGTTTATTTCACAATAGAGCCAGGGTTTGAATCATCTTGTTTTATCGGTGAGCAGCATCAACCTGCAGCAGGGTTGGGTGCGTGAAAGAAGTGAAGACTGAAAGTTTTAGTACTCGTCTTTTACTGCATAGCCTGATATCAAGAATCTGCAATTTGAAGAATATGAGTAAAAGCATGGTTTCCAGGATTATTTGCCGTGGACGTGGATCCTGAAAACTTAAATGTGGAGGAAATTATTGTGATTCAGATGATTGCAGCCATGACAGTTAATAACTTGGATAATGCTGACAACATTAGTGGTCATTTGAGAAGTCCTGTCCATATATAAGGTTGGTCACTGCTTACTCTCTGGCTGGAAGCTACTAGCCCAACAGCATCCTTTGCTCCTAGCAGTAACAACTTAAATTGATTGCCTTAAAGTTGAGATCAGTTTGACTGCACATGAGTGGTATGTTTGCCATTAGAACATTAAATTGACTTCACACACTCATCTACCATACTTTCACTGCTTGTTAATATGAGTATCTACTCAACCAATCATATGGCTGCAGCTCAATTCACTTAGGCATGTAGACATTGTCAAGATGACCTGAGGTTCAAACCGAGCATCAGAATGTGGAAGAGAGGTGATTTAACTGACTTTGGTTTTTGGTTCCAGACAGACTGGTCTGAGTATTTCATTAACTGTTAATATTCTGGGATTTTCCCCCACAACCATGTCTTGAGTTTATAGAGAATGGTCTGGAAAAAAAGAAAATATCCAGTGAGCGGCGCTTCTCTGGATAGAAATTCCTTGTTGATGCCAAAGGTCAGACGAGAATGGCCAGAGCTGATATGAAGGCAACAGTAACTCATACTTGTTACAACCAGACGAGCATATTCATCAAAGCAGATGAGCTACACAGCAGAAGGCCACACCAGCTGCTGGTCCTGTAAGCTAAGAACAGGAAGCTGAGACTGGTCTGATGGGGGTCAGAGTTTAGTGCAAACAACAAGAAAGCACAGATCCATCCTTCCTGGTATAAACGGTTCAGGCTGCTGGTGGTGTAACGATGCAGAGAAAATTTTCTTGGCACACTTTTGTTCCTTCAGCACCAACTAAGCATGGTTTAAATGCCACAACGTACCTGACTACTGTTACCTGACTACTGTTACCTGAGTACTCACCACGTCCATCCCTTTATTAGCACAGTGTACCTATCTTATAATGGCTGCTTCTAGCAGAATAACACACCACGTCACAAAGCTCTGTTCATCTCAACTGATTCTTGAACATTGCAATGAGTATATTGTACACAAATGGCCTCCACAGTCACCAGCTCTCAATCCAAAAGACTACATCTGGGATGCGGTGGAATAGGAGATATACAGCTGACAAATCTGGAGCATTATTGCTGAAGCAGCGTTATGCTATCATGTTAAAATGAAGTTTTGTAAATTGTTGCTAGACCTTTTTCTTAGGTGAATCTCTGGATTGGGTTCTTCATATCATCAAATAGCTCAGCAGATATTTTTCAGGTAGACTTTCAGGATTATTCACTTCATCTTGCTGTTTAAACAGTTGTAGAAACCAGCAAACCAAACTCTTCACTGTTAAATTTAATAAAATAAATAATTCTTTTCCTCTTGAGTGACTTTACAGTGAGTGTCATCATAACTCTGTCTTTGAGCTGCTTGAAATCAGCTCTGCTGAGCTGAAAAGCTACTAGTTCTGTTACAAAAGACGTGATAGATTGGGATTGTGTTGTTCTGTGAGAAAAGGTGGCATAGCTTGATTGTTACCGGCGAAGCAAACACAGATAAGCTCTGGAATGTTTGTCTTATAGCTAATAACTCACCAGATGCTATAAATCCTGAACCAGCTGACTTTGTATGCTGTGAATCCAGATGCAAATGACTTTCTCATGTATGTGTAGGATACATATTTTTAAAACCAAACCCAAAAAAGACAGACTGACATCATTTAGAAATCATCGATTAGTTGTTGTTTTTGTTGTTCTGTTGTAGTACAGTATAAGGGGTTGTGTTTTTGTACTTACCACCACATTACTGGGAAACCTATTCAGTCTCTGGTTTTGTGGTGTTGTGTTGAACTTGAACCATTTTACCTCTTTTCGCCTGATTTCAGTTTATTTTTTCCAGATTGAAACACTCAACATGTGTTTCTTTACTTCTTTGTGAAGTAACAAAATGAACTATAATTGTGATATCTCAATGAAATCTTCTGATTTTCAAAAGTGAGCTGCAAGTTTCACTGACTCATTTTCCCAGCTGTGGTGTCAGGATGTTACTTTTTGGTAGACAAGTTCTAACAAAGATCAGAGAAATTTCCACCATAGGGTACTCATTAACTAGAGGTAAGTGTTGGGGGGTAATGCATACACACACACACTGATATGATATTTCATTAGCATTGCTATGCAAAAAAAAAAAAAAAAAAAAAAAGCTCCAGTGGGCTTTCAGGACTTAAACTATGCAGTGAATTTAAAAAAAGGACTGCACTTGCACATAGTCCAGATTATCAACCAAACAGTCTGAGAATGTTTGATTGGGGCTGTGAGCCAAATAGCAGCCGGATTAATATATTTAGAGAAAAGTTGTGGATTTTCAGCTATGTGGAAACAAAGTGTTTTTTAATAGGCGACTCAGTCTGATTAACAGAGGGACTTTGTATCCTTTAGTAGCCTACAAACAATAGACAGGGGACGGGGTGTACCCCTTAGGAAGGAAAAGTCGAGTATTTGTTCAGGAAAAAAATTTCTACTCAGCTGCATTCCCAGCCACAGCATAGCTCTCCACTGGAAGGAAAGGGAGGGTTTTAGCAGAGAATTGAGGGAAATGTTTGACGCAGTGGAGAGATGGGATGCTATATATCTTAATGTCATATCAGGATGTGTTATGGTGGCTGTTGTGTCAAAAAAACCCCAAATATTAGTCTCTTAATTCGAGAGTTTGAGGGAACAAAAACATGTAATGCTACAAATGTGCCGCAGGAGGGCAGACCGCTGGGAAAAATGCTTCTGCTTCTGTTTGTGAGGAAGTTGGATGTGAGTGTGTGTTGAGTGGAATCTCTCCAGGAGCATCACTGTTAGTCAGTCGACCAGTTTAGTCCACTTGTACGGTGGACTAATGCTATGGTGTTTGGTGCAGTGTCCCTTTGGGTTTTTTTTATTATCAGGTGACTATTTTTTTGCAATATTTTTGTTAATGACCAACTAGTAGCAAAATTTAAAGTAGTAGATTTGAATTTATATACAACCAAATACAAAAAAATTAAAAAGGCAGCCGATAGAGGTTTAAAATTTGACCAAGACATCCAGTTACCCTTACCACCTTTCTTTCCCATCTTCACCACATCAGGCTTGAGTTGATCTATAAACAAATGCGTTTAAATTACAAAAATTAGTTGGCAGCATGTGTGATGATAGCGTAGATGCACCATATCGCCATATCGCCATATGGACAAGAAGGCCTGGCTCATCTCCTCTCTAATTCATCCCAAAAGTGTTCTGTCAGGTTGAGGTCAGGACTCTGTGCAGGCCAGTCAAGTTCTTCCTCACCAAACTCTCTCATCCATGTCTTTATGGACCATGCTTTGCACACTGGTGCTCAGTCATGTTAGAACAGGAAGGGGTCATCCCCAAACTCTTACCACATGAAGCATTAAGAGTTCCTTTCACTGGAATTAATGAGCTGATCCCAACTCCTGAAGAATAACCCCACATCATCCACCAGACTTTACACTTGTCCCAAACCCAGACTTATCCATTGGCTTGGCTCATGGAGTAGTGTGATTCATCACTCCAGAGAAGATGTCTCCACTGCTCTAGAGTCCAGTGGCGATGTGCTTTACACCATTGCCTCCAATGCTTTGCATTATGCTTGGTGAAAATATGTAGTCTATCTTTAAAAAGTAGGTGAACTAGCAAAAGGCGACAAACTGTGATCAGGAATGGGTCACCATCAGTCAGGATGTGGCCCAGAAGCTGATATCCAGCATGCCACAAAGAATTATGATAAGTCAAAGTTATGATGAGGAGCGGTCTTTATAAGTACTGACTCTTAATTAAGATTAAATTGCCACTAAAAGTCTTCAAAGCATATTGTTCTTCACGAAAACTTTCAAAGATCTATTCCTGCCCTGTCAGTGCTCTAATCACAACTTGTCGACTTCTGCCCATCCACCTGCTTCTTAGCGATTGAGCACAGATTTTTAATGGATTGCATTTATAAAGCGCTTTACAATTCCACTATTCATTCACTCTCACATTCACACACTGGTGGAGGCAAGCTACAGTTGTAGGCACAGCTGCCCTGGGGCAGACTGACAGAAGGCTGTCATATTGCACCATCTGCCCCTCTGGTAGGTGAAGTGTCTTGCCCAAGGACACAACGACCAGACAGACAGAGCTGGGGATCGAACCGGCAACCTTCCAGCTTCCCAACCCCCTGAACCACACTCGCCCTAACTTTTAGTCAAATAAAGATCTGATCATTGGTCCAAATTGTAATTTGACAATTTCTTCCCTCATTGGGCTCCAATATGCTGGAAAACGCACAGATTGTTGCCAAAATGCTCCTGGAATCATTGGAAGCCCACAAACTGTGATCAACTCAAGCTCTGATAAAGCAGGAATGCAATGTTAATTTCTTATTTATTTAAAAAAGAAACAATGCAGTTTAGGATAGTTCCACTATGGAACATGAAGCGAATGTGCTGCACATAGAGTTTATAGCTCTGTTATTTTTCAACCTGTCCCTTGTTGGGCTTTTACCAATTCATTATCAGTTGACTAGCCAGTCAAGTGTCTTAGTTTGTGCTAACTTTGTCTTAGTAGTCTCATCTTTACATTTCCTGAGGATATTTTACAGGTATTAAAAGTTGAAATAAATATGTGAATCTACTGTTTTATTGATTATGTGAATTTTTACATCATTGCTACTTTCTCATGCATGCTCCAACCTCAAACTTTTCTAGAATTACCCTCAGGAGATGCAAGCTTAAAGGCAAACAGCTCACTTACGACAAAGTCCATGTCATGTCTGATAAGGACAGCAGCTGATGCACACTACCTACTTTGGTGTTCTGTATTAAAAAAGGAAAACTTGAATCATTCTCTCAGGTCCAAGTCACCAATTTCAGGAGAAATTTGTGAAAACAGCTCATGATGCATTTTTTTTCTCTCAGTATATGTAGCTGTGTCTTATAGGCAAAGTTGAAGGATCTCCATTTTTCAGCATCACCGCAGGAGCATCGTGTGTCCGTAGAACAGGCAGTCCTTGTGCGTGCGTGTGTGTGGAGCCTGTCTGCTTTCTATTTTGAGTCGCTGGCTCTTTAAGAGAACAGCACTCAAAGGTAACAGCTATGAGATCATCGGCTTGCGTCGTCATGGCAACAAAGGCTGTTGCAGCACTACTGAGAAATAAAATGGCTGGCATGGTGGTGTCGCTCTCCCTCCTCCTCCTCCTCCTCCTCACCACCCCTCCTTTCCTCTCCTCTTTCTTTTTGGTATCAGTGAACTGGAGCAGATTGGTTGTGACACCGTCCACCCCTCTGCCTGCACCCCATCCTGCCCTCACACTTTTTGCTCCTTATTCTATCCCCCCACCTCAACCGTCCATTCACACTCCACGCATGTGAGTCAGCACGAGCCGGCTTCGAGCGGGGGAGCTGTCGCTTTTGGACGTTATTAGGGTGATGCTTTGGGGTTTTTCGGTGCTCCACACAGTTAAGTTACTGAATCAACTGGTGGAAAGCGCTGATGAGAAAGACACAAATCAGCAGGTTTAAATGGACTCCCACACTTGGTTGTGGCTTCACAGTCAGCTGAGAGACAAAAAAAAAGAAAAAGAGGAAGGCTGGTTGTTTAAGGGGCCCCTCATCCTTCAAGAGTACAGCCAGTAATACTGAGAGGGTTGGAGAACAAGAGTAGGAAGGGAGGATGTAGAGACTGAGAGTTTTTGCAGTTCCCCTGGCTATCATCTGGATGCTGACATTTATTTATTTTCTTCTTGTATCTATTTTTCGAGCTGTTAATATTTGCTCTCCTTTCTGCCTTCTCTACGTCCCTTCTCTCTCTCCCTCTCTCTCTCTTGCTCTCTCTTGCATCCTCTCCTCTCCCCTCCCCTCAGCCTCAATCACCCAGACACAGACGCATGCATGCTCACGCAGAATCGCGCGCAGCAGGCGGATGCGCGCATACACTCTCTCTCACACACACATACACACACACACACACACTCACACACTCTCTCACACACACACACATACTCACACACCCTTCCTGGAGGTGCTGGGAGCAGCTGCAGCATTAGCGTTGAAAGAGATTTGCCGTTGACTGGAGTTTGCATCCCCCCCCGTTAATGAATGGATGCTACGGCGATCAGCTCAGGAGCTTCTTCCGTTGGATTTCGGGATATGGTGGATATCTATTCTTGAATTTATTTATTTATTTCTATGCTCTCCATTTTTTTCTCCCCACCCTCTGCTGGTGTGCTGTTGTCGAAAGGACGACGGGGTCTTGTGCTTGATCGGATAAAGATGGAGGTGAACGTGGCGTCTCCGCTGCTTGGCATACTATTGAGGTTTCACTGCCCATTAGGGTGAATGGAGCTTTTATTTCTGTGTTTTTCGAAGCGGGCTCTTTTGTTTTACGGGGATCGGCCGAGCACTCCTGTGGTGAATTGAGCTATTGTCGAAGACTGGGCCTCTCTTAAGCTTTGAATCTTTGACCATCCATCCGTCCCCTGCCTCTCTTCCCCTGCTACCTTCTACTCGAAAGGAACAAGCAGATCCCAAAAACCTCCGCTGAAATCTTCCCTCACCATCCTCCTTCTTTCCAATGCCCCATTTCCCTCATCTCTACCCCTGCCCCCCCACCTCTCTCCTGCTCCCTCCTCCCACATCAGAGTGGCTACGTAATGTGCCTCCCTACGCATGCAAATGGGGATGCTACGAATGGTGGCTGGGACTGATGTCGATGAAAGGGTGATGCCTCGCGCAGTCACCTGCACCTCTGCTGCCACTGCCATCAATCCAGATCAGCCTGGGAGAGCCCAGCAGCCGATGACAACCACCCACAGTGCGAACACGGTCGTTTGTAACTTGCTCGTGGATGTAAATGAGACATGTGTATGTGTGTGAAGGAGCACACTGGTTCCTGCCATGTCTGGTGTGTGATCGCTCTAGCGGGACGTTCTTACTAATGCGGGGGAGGCACTGAGCCCGAGGTTTGTCGACCTCCCCCTGCACACCCCCCCCTTCCCCCTTTCCCCTTCTCCCTCCTTCCCTCCCCCCCCCTTCCCTCCCACCCCATTCCACCCCCCTCCCTCCAACCTTATCCCAAGGGGGGTGAAGACCACCTGGTTTAAAAAAAGAAAAAAAAATAAGATTTTAAAAAAAGGGGGTCACGATGAAGAAGAACCGCAGCAGCAATCTGCGGCGGGCCTGGCCCAGCTCGGAGCTCGCCGAACGCCCGCTGGAGCACAACCTCTCTCGTAGTGAGAAAGACATCCGTGTGCAGAAGCAGCATCTTCCTCCGCCTCCTCCCCCTCATTTCTCTCCATCCCCGCCAAGTTATCGTGCGCCAGGTGAGTCAGACCCTCCCACTCTCAGAAGCTCCACCCTCTCTACTCACGACTGCTCAGTCAGTAAACTTTGGTCGCTCTGAAGTAGGAGGTGTTAACAGCTCGCTTTTTTCCTTTTTCTTTAGTTTTCCACGGTGTTATCATAGAATCAATGACTTTATTTGCACTTTAGTGACTCCTGCTTTCTCTCTTAAGGTTTAGGGCTTCTTGTTTTTCATTGAGGATTAATTTCATATTCTGAATTAATATTGTAGTGTTTTAGTAGATTTGTACAGTGCGTCTGAATAGTCTCAGTACAAGAACAAGTTGTGCATTCTGTGGCAGATTTGTATTTTGTGTTTGATAAGATTATGTTAAAGCTTGGGGCCATCCTAGTATCAGAATTCCATTACCAGGAATTTCTTTATCCTTTCAGTACTTCTGTTACAAACATTAGCTTGTTTCTCTGCTCTCTTTCTGTTTTTTATTTTTTGCTCCTTTGCTATAAGACATTATAAAAGCAAACTAGGAGGTGATTTACTTTTGTGCCGATCTTGAGCATACATGGCTTTTCTTATGTTTACTAGAATACACGTAAAGCCTTATACAGCCACATAAAGCTTAATAGGGACTGTGATACTAAATAGAGATAACGTCATTGTGTTGCTTAACTGACCATTCAGCTGAGCAGGCTGAGGAGGCAGAGCTCTGCACAAATTTCAGCTTAGGCAGAGGAACCATGGACAGCGAATTATAAGGAAACGGTGGACGATGTGGCAGCACCAGATCTGTTTTCAAGTTGCTTAAGATGAGGAAGCGCAATGCTTAAGCAGAGATTAAATATAGAAGCTCTGATGATGCAGTTCCTGCACCTTGTCATATGATTGTCAATCACCTGATGCAGGTCAGAGGACAGGGTCACTACAGCAGATGCCGCAGCAGTGGATTCAGTGTGTCGCTTTGCAACCTTTCAGCAGAACCAGTGTTTGCTCTTTAAAGGGCTTGAAGCTCGGCCGCCTGGTTGTAAAGATGATTTCACTACTCACTACAGCTGACGGCAAAGCTAGCTTATGGTAGGTCTTCTAAAATAGCTTTTCATTTAAATTTCAGATATGTTGATTGTCCAAGCTCCCGTTTCTGTTCGTAAAACGATGCTAATCAGATAGCTGCGCTGTGGAGATTCAGGTGATCTCATACTCCGGTCGCCGCAGCAGCAGCTGCCTCGCTTTGCTAAGCTACGAGAAACGGGAGGAGCAAGAGGCTGAGGAAGCAGAGAGGAGGGGTGGAGCCGTTACAGGCAGGCGGCATACACACTGCTGCTGTTTGACCATTACATCATAGCTTCACACGCTGCGCCTGCTGTTCATTCATGATCTAACAGTTGTGCTTTTGCCTCCTCCTCCTCCTCCTCCATCTCCTCCTCCTCCTCCTGCAGGTGACGTGTCTCCGATCAGTATGTCACCTATCAGCCAGTCACAGTTCATCCCGCTGGGAGAGATCTTGTGCTTGGCCATCTCTGCTATGAACTCTGCCCACAAGCCTGTCAACCAGGAGGCACTGGTGGAGCACCTCACTGCCAGCTTCCCAGGTATGCCCTCTCACCTGCGTCTTAACATGGTACTGCACTCAAACATGCAGGAAAAATTTTTGAAAAAAATGTTAAAAATCTAAGCCTGAAAATCTAGATTTTTTATTAATTTAATAGATATGCATGTTGTTTATTTACAATTTATTTGTCATATCTTGGTTTTTTGTATTTTGATGTTTTACATTTAACTAAATTCTTCAAGCAGAAGAGTCACGCTCTTTATGTTTCACATTTTATGCACGTCAAATGCAGACGCTTTGTTCAAAGAGCAACTTAAACATGCTGATATACAGTCACTTCTTGTAATATCTCACTAGTGGCTGATATCACTGAATGGGTTCTCATGAAATGCCTGACACTTTGTGTTGGTTTGTTTATCATTAGACACTGAACTGGAAAGCATTTAGAAAATAATCTCATTTCAGTTTTTCACAGATTTTGGTTCCTGCCTTTTCTTTATTTATTTGAACTAAGACAACCTGTTGCTTTTCTGCTTTTCGGTGGTCTTTCTTATGTTTTCTGACATTTTCTATGAGCTAGCTGAAAACCTGACAGAAAATATAAAATCCATCTTTGCACTTAAATGATGACCCAAGTCTAAAATATATTAAAATACAGTTAATATAGATATATGTGACACTGAGTGATGGTTCTGTATTTGTGGACTGTTTTCCCAGTTTTTAGCTTTACAAATACAATCGTATTTAACATTAATAGCTGGACTTCTATCTAGAATCAGAATTCTACTATATTTACTACTGACGAATATCTCTTGCATGTTTTTACAGTTAATATTTATCTGTATGTCCTGAGACACCAACAGGTTCTAAGACTGACACAACTCTGTAATAGCGTCCATTCTATTAAAATAAAATGGATCAGTTTTCATATAAATATGATCAGTTTAACACAAAATCATCCTCCATTTGGATATATTCAATATAATTAATGTAGTTTGAACAGTGTTGGCCAGTCAGTTTGTCCAGTTACGTTTAAATCCTCTGAAAATGGGGAACTGTGTATAAAAATGGCTATAAATCTTGAACAGTTAAAAATTTTAAACTCAAAGCCTGCACTTTGATAACATCCTGATTATTTGATTTGGAATCTACTGTTGTAGAGAAGAAAAAGTGACAACAAATGTATCATTTTCCGAAACATTATGGCCCTAGCAGCATCTTACTTTCATATTAAACCTTGTAAAACTCGAGCAAGAGAATTCAATTTTATGAAACTAGAGTGTTTATTGAACAAGTACAAATTCAAAAAAAAAAAAAAGAAAAGACATTAAATCAATAATATCAGTTTGCACATGTGAGTTTTAAATTTAGCTATATCCAGCATTTTTATACAGTGTTTTCCTCACAATAGCTCTGCATGTGTCTTGACTGGCAGAGGTCTCAAACTGTGATCACTGTGTAGCCTGTTGTCATTCACAGATATACTTGCATATGTTTCCTTGCTGTAAAGCAGTTAAAATAAATTGTTGCATCATTTCTGTGTTAAAAACTATAACTGATATAATGTCAATACATTATATGAATGTCTGTATAAAGCTTATGAGTGAAGCTTTTGATGATAACTGGGTATTTATGAAAGGGTCGGTCAATGTCAGATCATCAGATGTGAGTGATTATCCCAATCACTTGATGCATGTGGATGTGATATTAACAGAAACTTACTTTTTCTGAAAAAGGTGACTTGAATGATGTACAGATCTGGAGGACAGGATGATAAAAAATGATTTTTTTCCCATATTTAAGTTGGAACTATTCAACAGTTTTGGACTGTTTCTGAATTTAATGTGACTTGCATTTAATAAGGTTTACACAAAATATCGCTCCTTTCCTGCAAAATTGTGGATTCTGCAGGTCTCCAAATATGCTGTCAGAGATTACACATCCAAATTATTAGCGACATCAGGCATCGATCATTTGATGTTAACTTGAGCTACACTTATAAGAGTTCATATTCAGAGAGCCATATTACCAGATATTTAACTTTAAACATTTGAAGGACCTAGATCAAGCAGTTTTGTAGTTAATGGAATTTTCAAAAGGTCCCTCAAAAAAAGAAAAAAATGGAAAAACATCTAAAATAACATCTAAAATGAAATAAATATTGTTTATTTTTTTTAGGGGCTTAAGTACATTAGGGACCTGAAATTTTAATTCCCATTGAGTGTGTACCTTTCCCATTTAAATTAGGGCAAATCTGTGCTGATCAGGTGGTGTTCTGTTTGTTTGTTTTTTAAATTAGGAATTGAATGGAATAGCCCAGAAAACAAAACTTTTCGGAAACTAAACCTGCATTGAATCCAGACTAGAAATTCTCAAAGTTTATCTGGAGTTTGCATGGAGACACTGGCACACATGGCAACAATAATTTGCACATTTTTGAAGGCAACATTGAAACCTGAACAACATTTTCAGGTTTGGGGGCAGCATGTGCTGCTATCCAGATGGCTTCTAATGGAGGGCTTTGCTTATTTCAGCAAGATAATACCAAAGAACATTCTGCACGTATTACAACAACATGGTTCAGGAGTAACAGAGTCTAGGTGCAAACTTGGCCTGCATGCTGTCTCAGACCTGTCATCCATGTATTGTATTATGAAAAAAAGCATACTGCAAAACATGCCTCAAGTTTCTAAACAGCAAGAATGGGAAATGCAAGCTAAACACCAAAGAGCTGTAAAACTTTTTATTTAAAGTGAAAACCCCTTCATTCTCATGGCATGGTCATGTTTAACCTAGAAAACACACATTTATTTGGTATTATTAGGGAATTAAACAGATTACATTTAAAATTAAAATACTGGATCTGTTGTTGTGGTAAACTTTCACCTGTGGTGCACCACCAACAAATCAGAATCTTAAAAAATCCTGGACTAGATTCACCAAACATAAGAAGCACACTAAAGATGGCATATGAGTAAAAAGTGGGACTACTATCACTACATTGTCCTTTAAGACACGGTATTTAATAGCCTGGAGTTGATTACAGTTGCAGTTGGAAAAAAAACTTCCCTTGGTTAAGACTGTTCAATTGGGTAACTTTATGCATATAAAGAGGGAAATTCACTTTGAGCAGCGTGTCATGAAAAGGTGAGGCAATGCAAAACGTGTTAAACAAAAGTTAAAAAAAAAAGTTAAAAAAATTCAAGACATTCCTGATATCATCCCCTTTTCCACTTCTTTCTAAGTCTTAGTCTCTTAAGTTTTTTACATTCCACTTTCTTTGCCTGCAACAAATGTTACCTACATGCCTGTATTTGAAGTGAACTTCAGGAATTTGAAGCTTTTAAAATAAAGCTGTGACTCAACTAATTTTTCATCTGTTTTCTGCAGGTGTGCCTACACCCAGCTCAGAGGTTTTGCGACATACCCTAAACATGCTGGTGCGAGAGAGGAAGATCTACCCAACTCCAGAGGGCTACTTCATTGTCACTCCCCAGACCTACTTTATCACTCCCTCTCTCATCAGAACAAACAACAAGTGGTATCACCTGGATGATCGACTGCAAGAGCGTCCACAGCAGCAGCAGCAGCAACAACAGCAGCAGCAGCAGCAGCAACAACAACAACAACAACAACAGCCACAGCAACAACCTCAGCATTGTGCTACACCTCAGTCTGGCAATGCCACACCATCCACGCCTGGCTGTCTGAGGGAGAGGCCTCCTCGCAAGAATAACAATGATTCGTACAATTCCTATCGCGAAGACCCGTCCAAACATCACCCCCCTGCACTCCCGAGCAAGTCACCAAAGGAGCACAGGGGAGATTCCTATCAAAGTAAGCCACCCAAGGATCACAGCGGCGGGGATCCTCCGCCGAGTGCGTCAGCCAAGGAGCACCGAGGTGAGCCGCCATCGTACCCCCATCCCCCGGCTCCCACCTCTCCCCCTGCCCAGCAATCGCCGTCTCAAGATCCAGCTGATAAGGGCAAAAGCATCACTTCTTTCCCCTATAAAACTGACACTCTGACCAAAAAGAAAGAAGGAAGTGGTGGGGGCGGCGGAAGCGGCGAGAAGCAATCCAAAAGGTTCGGACTCAGGCTCTTCAGGCTGAGTTTTAAGAAGGACAAAATGAGGCAGCTGGCAACCTTCTCAGCCCAGTTCCCTCCGGAGGAGTGGCCGCTTCGTGACGAGGATGTGCCAACCACGCCCATCCCCCGCGAGGTGGAGATGGAGATCATTCGCAGAATCAACCCCGACCTAACGGTGGAGAATGTTGCGAGGCACACGGCTGTGATGAAGAGGTTAGAGGAAGAGCGCACGCAGAAGAACAAGGCGGGGTCTTCAGCCCAGCACAGCGCACGCAGCAGGAGGGGCAGAGGCCACCGGAGGGCTCCACATGGTAAGTCTCGCTCTCATAGCAAACCGCGGACCTCCAGGGGAGACCCATCTGAGGGTTCAAACTGGGATCTTGTGTTCATGGAAAGGGATTACCGCTTCTTTAGCCACTCGTTAGTTCGCTCACCCCGAGAGGCTATGTACACCTTGGAGCGCAGGCGAAGTGGCGGCGCGACATACCTGGTCCACAGCAACCCAAACATCACTGAGTCATACTGCCCTGTTACCCCCGAGTGGGATGTGTCTGGGGAGCTAGCTAAGAGACGGACAGAGATGCCCTTCCCCGAGCCTTCACGTGGAACATGCCAGTCCAGAGTGCAAAGGAGTCACAGTCACAATCAGGACAGGAAGTCTCGTCACGAGAGGTCAGATCAGGCGAAAGAACGATCTCGGTCCATGGACAACTCTCTAAAAGGCCCGTCACTGGGTGCACCAGAAGACTTTGAACCGAGTCTGGAGGAGCGTAGTCATTACTACACTGATGATGGCACCCTGCGGGCCACGCAGAAGTCCTCCCATTACTCAAGGATCATGTTCTCTGCTGCTAAGTTCCACTCTGATTTCAATGTGCCTGATTTGGGGAAAGGGAGTTTGGATGAGTCAAGGATCCGGAGTACAATGGAGAGGAACAAAAGCAGAGACAGCCTGCCAACGTACAATGAGCTAATGGGACTTTCTTCTAAGCCCTCAACAGATGAGTACTTCCAGTGCAATACGTCAAATGAAACAATCTTAACTGCCCCTTCGCCTCAGGCAAAATCAGAATATGACACATTAACCTCATCAGGGGGACTCCGAAAGGGCTCTCCGGCTGACCGCCAAACGCCTCACCTCACCTCTCCTCACACGATGGAGTACAAAGAGGACTTGTCGGCAGCAAAAGGACAGAACGGCTCAACGCGACTGACGCCAAGCCAGACGCCGGAGCCGGCGCAAAATGCCCGTTTGACGCCACACCAACACAATGTAGATCCCGGAGGGGGAGGAGGTGGTATGGTGATCAAGAGGAAAGAAATCTTCAGCAAGGACACTTTGTTCAAACCTCCACACAATGCCTTGTCCAGCGGCTACGTGGACAGCAGCTACACCAAGTCTGGCACATTGCGGAAAGCCTCACATGCCAAATCAACAGAGGCCCTAGACAATCCTGAGCCCCAGCAGCCTTCCAATTCAGCGACTTCCTCAGCGTCACCTGCAGTTTTACAGGGCTGCTTAGAGCCAACAGTCCCCTCCGCCTCCTTTGACTATTATAATGTATCCGACGATGAGGACGAGGAAGAGCCAGAGGAGGACTCGCACAAAGAGTTGGCTTCGGCAGAGGACAACAAAGACCACGGGGAAGGGGGTGGTAATGGTGGAGGCAGTGGTGGTGGTGGGGAGGGAACCATGCAGTGGCTCCTGGAACGGGAGAAGGACCACGATCTGCAGCGAAAACTGGAGACCAATCTGACTTTACTCAGCCCCAAGGAGACAGAGAACAGCAGCAGCCAGAAGTCAGCCCACTCTGCCCGTTTGGACAGCATGGACAGCAGCAGTGTCACGGTGGACAGTGGATTCAACTCCCCCAGGTATGTGCTAAAGTAAACTGCGTATGACATAAAAGTGCAACTTAGAGAGCGGTTAGGATGCTGAAATAGAGCACATGAGGGCCTAAATATTTCCTCTAAAACAGATGTCGTGGTTATGTGTGGTTTGTTGAAATAAATCAAAGCTTCTTGCACCCAGACCTTAGTGAAAGATGTCATGGGTCAGTGTGAAGGCTCCAAGACCAAAGAATACTTAATTATAATTGATCTTTTATCCCGTCGTCAACCTTCCTGGTTATGAATCTATTCACTGTAGCTGGCTAACAATCAACTCATCTGAGACTACTCATATCAGTGTCGTGTTACACTGTTTGCTTATCACTAGGCTGAAGAAATATGAGCTTTCAGCTTTGGCAATAGTGCTGTAAAGGTTCTGTATGTATGTCAAAGTCCATCCATTGAAGATGCTGGTTTGTGCTCATCCACCGATGTGCTTATTTAGCCGCTGACTGCTTTGTTTAAAGCAACAATGAGGTTTGTACATGTGTAAATAGGGTGTGAACATCCTCACAGATATTCTTTTCAATAAATAGATGAAAGTGTGCAAAATGGCACGCATTAACATCAGAGTCTTGATGGTGAGCAATAAACCAGTCTCTGCCTATCAAACCTCTATTTTTTGGTCTTACAGGATCTGCACAGTTTTCAGTTTAAACACACACACACTCGGTGGATGACACCGAGTTGTGACAGGGTTGTGTCATCATACACAGTATGAGCTTAGATGGGCGTAACTACTGTGATGTCACTGTCGGCATCTGGCATGGTTGGAGAAGACAAAAACAAATGTGAAGAGGATGAGCGGGTCTGACTGTGAAACTGCACACTCATTGATTTATGCCTTGTGATTGACAATTTATTAGCTAATGACTGTGTGGTTTCATACCATGGGAAATCTTACCACAGATGATCAGGATTTATAGCAGGAAACATACCTTATTTTTTCTTTTTTTTAAATTCCGTATAACCCAAAATGAGTGATCGAGCCCATACAATCAGACTTCTACAGGACCAAAGTCTTTTTGACAGCACAGCCCTCTGCTGGCCTTCAGACAGAATGCAGGGTTAAGGCACCTCTGCTTTGGCTTTATTGTTCAAACCTGGGAGCTACAGCCATGTTTGCAGCTAAAAAGGACTGTATAATATACTATATGGACAAAAGCACTGAGCCGCCTACATAGTGCATTTTGCGAAGCTCCGGGTGTACAGTTTTTGTGCTGATGTTAATGCCAGAGGAGGTTTGGAGCTCTGTAGCTATTCAGTCAACAGAGTATTGGCAACATTTAAGCGTCACTGATTTGGTTCTTTATAGCAAAGTTGCTTTAGTTCCTAAATGCTTACATTTTCCAATATTGCCACTTATATCTGATTGCAGAATATCTGGAAGGGCGAAAACTCCACAAACTGACTTGATGCAGCATAGCATCCCATTACAGTACCATGCTCAAACTCACTGAGAAACATTTCTGAAAGAACAAGCCTTTCTTTCAGAGATGTTTGTAAAGTCAGACTGCATGGCTAGGTGCTTGATTTTATGCACATGTAGCAATGGGACTAAAAACACTTGAATTCAAAGATTAAACGGCGTATCCCAATACTTTTGTCCATCGTGTAACCAGAGATGGGCGTTACTGTAATCTGATTACTTTTTTTCGAGTAACGAGTAAAGTAAGAGATTATTATTGCAAAAAAAGTAATTCGATTACAGCTACTTTCCCATAGGCACGCCGCGTTACTGCGTTACTAAACCGTGATTTTGTTTGTGAGAGTGTCTCATGTCAATGGTGTAAGCGCGTGTGACGTCCGTGGCAGCAACAGACGTGTGTAGATCAACATTGGATAACATGGAGGGCGGGAGAGAGTACGACTATGCAGCGTTTAAAGCTTGGAAGTACTTACATTACTTTTGAGTTTGATTCCATAAAAAGTGACAAAAACATTAGCGTCCGCTGTAAACTCTGCGTGGAAAGAAAACTTCTTTCTACAGTGAAAAATTAAACTTCAAATCTGAGCAAGCACCTAGCACGCTACCACGGTAATGTGAAGTTTACAGAGAAACCCCCGGATCCCCCCACTGACATGACCGCTGTGGCACCGGGCAAACCTCCGCCTGCACCACTCGTGCTTAACAGGTGAAAATAGACTTAAGAGCGACAGGACTTAGTGCCGCTGAATCTTTGATTTTATTTATTTTCTGCTGTGTTTTACTTGCATCTATTTGAAAGAGTGAGTGCAAACACAAAAAAATATTTTATTTTATATGCTGGAATGTGCAGAAAATAGGTTTAAATGTTAAACAAATTTCGTCCAGTCAGAGAATGTTGCATATGATTTCATTTTTGCTTGATGCAATGTGCATAAAGTTAAAAGATTAAAACTAATACAACAAGTTTTAAAAAGAGACTTTTTCCATTTCATTTAATTTTCTATGATGGATTATGCAGAAAAAAATAGAACTGGGCTAAAAGGTCTATTGCTTTATTACGTGTTCAGGTTGTGTATCATGTTTTTACAAAGCAACTAAGTAATAAAGTAACTAATTACATTTAAAAATAAGTAATCAGTAAAGTAACTGGATTACTTTCTTGGAAAAGTCATCAGTAATTAGTAACTAATTACTATTTTCAAGTAACTTGACCAACACTGGGTTTAACTGTAACAAACTTAACTTTCAAAAACACCCAAAAGTAAACAGAGGTACATAAAGGCATCATACATGGCTATTCCAACTCCATATTTTACTGGTTGCAAGCATCTGTTTTACAAGCCATTTCTGTTTCTTTGAGTGAAATATGAAGCCAGTTTAATGTCTGAGAATCTTGTGTGAACCAGTTCTGGATAAACTAACAGACAGTATAGGGGTGTATATCTTCCAGAAGCTTCTAGAAGGCATGCATGCTCTCACTGAATATTATCAAAAAGTAAAAATTCAAACCAAATGCAATTGATGCTGGGCGAGCTCCAAAAAATGTTGGTTGCTACACTTGGTAAAATAGAACATCTTCCATTAAACCTGCCTTACTGTTATAAAACTTGGCTTTTCAAACTCACTTGCAGTACTACAGTGCTACCTCGCATTTTGTAAATGTCTCTAGTTGATAAAAGAGAATATAACCTTGATGGCAGATGTTTTCACACACTGATGATCGTGTGTAAAATGGAATAGCCACTGTAATACATATTTTAATTGTGCGGTGTATATAGCCTTGATACAAAGACTAATATTTATTCATAAACTAATAAATATCCTGTATTTTGGAACTTAACATTGGGCTATAAGATACAAGAAAGTAATTAGCATAATCAACATGTGGCAGATGTAATTGTTAACACTTGATTTACATTACCTTTTTGTTTAATAGCATGCTAATTTTGTCAATAACCTACAAGCTTTTTTCCCCTCAGCATTTGAAGTGTGCTTTAAAATGGTGTCAAAAGTATTTCAGTGGGTTTCCAATTTTTTTTTTTTTTAATCAACCTCAATATATGTAACTCAATTTTCGTAACAAAAAAACTTGATGTCATGTCATCTTTGTCGTGCAGGACACGTGAAAGCCTTGCATCCAACACATCCAGCATAGTGGAAAGCAATAGACGGCAAAATCCAGCGCTGAGCCCCGGCCACATTGGCACCAGTAGTATCGGACTGCCATTCAGCTTTCGCACCATCCCAGAGCCCCCCACCACACAGCCTGAGAAACTCCAGAAGTCATCGAACTGCCTGGCCTCCATCACCAGCGTCTGACAGGCAGCACAGACTGAGACCATAACGGTGGTGGAGGAGAGAGGAAAGTGGGGTGCTTCACCAGTTTTTTCCACCCACGCTTTCCTCAACCAATACACACACATAAACACTCACACGCGTACATCTTCAGACTCCTGAGAATCCATTTACTGGGACTGTTATAAAAACAGGCATGGCTTCAATAGACTGTTCCCACAGCTTCAAGAACTTAACTGCAAAAAACAGAAGAAAAACTACAGAATATCCAGACAACCGTAGGTGAAGGAACCTACCTGAAGTACTTTGATTTTGGTGACATGGACTCTAGTTTGGCTTATATCAAGATTCTTGACTATTGGTATTGGAAAGTAGTAGACTATAGGATTCAAGTTACATTTGGAAATATCAAGGAAAAAAAACAACTTTTTATATTGCTTAACAATACATGTCCAATTAAATGTTCTCCTTCCTGAAATAGTTCTTCAGGACGATTTAATGTATCAGCACAATGTCAAGATAATAAAAGTTGATCCTGAGAACAACAAATGAAAGATATTAACACATAAATCAGCTCAGATTTGTGTACCGCAATGCAAATTATGTATGTATACTCGATACTTTTGATATCCTAATTATTATAATGGTGGTATTAAAGATGCTATGTGACCAAAAATGATGTTTGGGTAAAATTAGCTGCACCTCACCGCCCACACAGGCATTGCAGAAGATCAAACGGCTCTTGCAGCACAGCGTGGTTTTGTGTCTGATTTTGGAGCTTTTCTTCGTATCACATGTGATGTTCAGGAAAAAGCAGATGTTTAAATTTTATTTTTGCCTCAGGACCTGAGTGTTGGCCTAAAAGCTGAAGTCATAGGTAACGGCACACTTTCACGCTCATGCTGAAGTTGTTTTGGAGCGCTCAGTAGTCTAATCATAATATTCCCGAGCAGATGGAGTGTGTTACCTGTGTTTTATCTGCTTAATGAAAGGTAAAAATGTGGTGCATTTTGGGAAAAAGTGGGCAGATTTGCTACAGCTGAATCAGTTGTGGATTTTTGTGAAAATTTTTGTTGGTACTTTTATTCTTTTTTAAATTTCATTAGGTAGGTCGTTCCTGTGGCTTTCACGTTAGCCTGCCAAGCAAAAGATCCATGGCGCGATTCCACAAGGAGATGCAAATTTTTGGGGTTGCATCTGGTGTAAATATCAAACGTGCTGTTGTGACGCCCAGGAAATAAGAGAGTAGCTGACAGTCAGTCCATAAAAGTTCCTGTTAAAAGTCTCAAACTGACCAGAGGTGATTAATCAGTTAACTAAAAATCAACCTTTCTGATGAAAGTTTTGGTTGATCTTTGACCAAAAAATTCTAAAAACTTGTTTCTGCTCTCACTATGTTTTTTCGAGAGGGCTTCTCATAGTCCATTCACAAAACGACTCACTGTCGGCTTTGAGTGGACTTTGAGGACTTTTGATGATCAGATGGTAAAAAAGAGAATATTAATTAGATCGGTCAATAATGAAATTCATTATAAGGTTTATCCCTACACATGGTGCACTAAGGCAGAGTACATAAACTGTATGAGTACAGCTACAGTAACTAAGCAGTTGCACGGGGATTTTTAATTTTTTTTTTTGTTTGTTTTTGACCACAAAATCAGTCATTTATAACTCTATAACACAAAAGGTGTCTTGCAAAGCTGAAATTGTAAGCTCAGCACTACTGCCTTAAAGGGCATAAAGTCTTCCAACCCAAGTGGAAGGAGCTGTAGTCTCTATGGTATTCATTTAAAAAGCCTTTCCTTCAATTCAAAACAAAAATGTTTCAGATCTCTATCAGGTTTCAAAGCCTTTTAATAAACAGATCTATCTTTTAAATAATAAATTGTACAATATTTTGGACCAGTGTACAAGAAAGCGTGATGTTTGCTCGTTTTTCACCCTAAAACGTTGAGAGATGGTTACATCAGTCTGGCTGCAGTTCTCTGGGTGAACTGTAGGTGGAGACAAACACAGCTCTAACACACTACTGCAGCAATATTGGGAAACAAGCATGAAGGGACGCTTTAAGGTGTCCAGAAGTTTATGGTTTAATTTTCTCATTTTAAAGACTAAAAAGTGTAAAAAGTGTTGTACAGCATGTACATGAAAGTTTTCACCATGATGAAAAATTAACAGCCTTGTTTGCCTTCAAAAGATTATTCAAGAGTTTTAAATATTTCTAATCAGTGTCGTGTTCATCTGGGAGAATACCAGAAAAACAGATTTCTAATAAAAAATTTATTTCTTTTATTTTTGGGGGCTCTGACCTTTAAAAAACTCATTAAGGGCGCACTCTAGTGGTTGTCTCCTGGTAAAGCAGCGGAATCAAACTGTTGGGAGTTTGTTGCGCCGAATGAGAGACAAGTGAAGCTCATTAAATTGATCCTATAAAGGTAAGATGAGTTAAGATCTTCTCATGCTTGAAAGCTGCGGGTTTTTTAATGTTTACAGGAGTCCCACAAAGACAGAAAAAACTCATTCACAAGAGAGAGTGGACTGCTGTTCTCTGTGGCTGTGTGTTTTTATGCGGAGTGTGCGCCACTTGAATACTTACAGATTTTTTTACCAGTTTATTTAAAAGTACAAAATTATTTAGTAGCGTCAAAGTCCAAAATCTCATTGGACGACTGTTACTTAGCTCTGTGATGACGTTCCTGTGTGATCAGCAGCTGTCCAATCACGTCTCCCGCTCTGGCAGTTGTGTAAGCATCGTTAAATATACAAATAGCAGTGTTTGAATTAAGAGTTGAAGCCAGAGAATAAAGCATCGAAAGACTATAAGAAGACACAAATCAGGAATTCATCTCGAAATGCGGAAAGGTAGAAAGTAGGCATTTGAGCTGCAGGTGCATACTGCATCCAAAGGTCAAGAACAAGGTGTCAGGGTCAAAAGTAATAATGGAAAAAACAGCATGTATGAGAAACCCTTATGTTTCCATGGCAACTTGTCAAACCAAGACAAATCTTCCACAATTTAATAATTGATAATTTGTGCAAGTCCCTGTTAGAGGACAATGAGGAATTCATATTTTCAGCATGACAAATAGAACTGATGATCCACGACTTTGTTTTTTCTTTTATATATAAACAATTATTGAACAATGAAATTTAAATTTAATCCAGTAACAAAGATAGAGTTCATCTGTACTGCCAGTGTGGGTTTGCTCCCAGAGTCCAGAGAGGTGCTTGTTGACTTGACTGTGATTGTTTTTCTCCCTGTGTGTTAGCTCTGTGATCCACTGCCCTATAAGACATACCTTAAATAGGTTTCTGCCCTTCTGAAAGTCACAGGGCTTTATGTTTTACTTTGTTCCCAAAAGCATTCTCTGAAGTTTCTCTGAAAACCTTTTTAAAATGATCACTAAAAGTGATCGTGTTGGTAAAACACGATGCTGTAACATCATTAAACCATTTTTGGTGGCAGGTTATTTAAATGAATGCAGGCTGACCCCTGCTGACAGCACAGAAAGGACCCAGCTGCCCAACAGTCTCAGACCCAGTCAACAAGTCAAGTCTTAAATTGAGGTTTTATAAAATACAATATATGTCACTGGATAAGTGATGAAGTCACAAAAACTGGTTCATTGTCTGATGACTATAAATTTGATCACCAAATTCAGTGAAAATCCATATGGAAGCTTGTTTCTGACACCGAATCTTGATGTATTTACTTAAATAAATCCAAATTATGGGTTATTATCTCAAAAATGGATTTAGGGTCAGGTTTGGTCTTAGACTCATTTGAAATTCTCAGAAAATGTTCTGCCATCCCCAAAAAAGTGGGAAAGTAATGCTGTGAGAAGGTTTCAGATATCGGATATCATGCTGTCACATGATAACTACCTCAGGGTAAACGCTGGGATTTTATGAACAGATTAATATTTCCTTTAAAAACAAAAGACAAAGACAACACGAGTGTGGCTTTAGCCTGTGTGTATTTTAATGACCGATGCAGAGGACGTCATGTCAGACCCAGAGGTGGAACGATAAAGCAAAAACTACAGTTAACAGTGGGATCAGGGTCACCTGGAGCTTGGCACATACAGCAATGAGAGATTCAACTTAAAAACACACAACTTAAAAGACACACACGCACATTTGCTCTAGAATCACCTACAACACACTAAGAGAAACAACGCAGCTCATTTGCAGCACATATCCTTCGAATTGTCCTTTTTCCCCTAAATGCACAAAAAACACGAGTGTGTGTGCATGTAACCACAAAAGTGACACAAACACACATGCACTGCAGATACCGTCTCACACCCAGACTTCACGTCCCATGTTTTTTTGTTGTTGCTATTTTTTTTACAATAAAACCAATCTCACCAAACAAATCAAAACATGGCTCCGACACGAGACGCCTGTGCAAGAGCGTAAGAGCGACGTCCGATAGCATACATTTGGTTCTAAGGCAATATTGTAGTTCCATAGGACTAGTGCTGTTGATTGCAGAGTGCTGTTTGCACGCTGTCTCCATTTGAAAGCCTCCATTCAGTCTTTCAGTGTATTCTTTATTTTTAGCACCATGGGAATCTCTCCTTCAGTCACTGACTTTCAAGAGACAGCTGTGTAAAATATTCCCTTCTGCTATCCACTGGGGAAGAAGAAGAAAAAAAGAAAATCACATGTTCACTGTGGAGGAAGGGCAACTGGACACACCCACAACTTACAGTGAGGCTTAACATTAACACCACACATTGTTTTGGAAGTCTTTATTTGCATTTAATATTCTTTATTTTCTTTTATTCCACAATCTGCATAAGCTGTAAGCAAGAAAAACAACAAAAAGGGCAAAGGTCAGACTCAAGCCTCTTTGTCCCTCCCCCCACACACACACACACACGCACGCACGCGCACACACACAGTAAACACAATGAGTTTTACGATACAAAGACATGGAATAAAATAATCTGCAGCCGTTCTGAGCTGGGCTGAAGAGACCAGTTCCCAGGCCTCAAAGGCAATAAAAATGTTTGTCAGCAGTTTGTCGAGGGTTACTGTGGGTGATAAGCAGCCGTCTGATCACAGTACGTCGCACGGTTCCAGACTCTGGACTCCCTCCTTGGATGCATTTTTAAGTTCTTTAGTTTCTTTGGCATCCGTGGTTTATATCTCCGAATATGAAACTAGTGTTTGTGCTTTTTATTTGCATTTGTTCAGCTCCGGGTATCTCAGTGAATCTATATGGATCTCCTGCAACCCTGTCGTCCTGTACTGATCACATAGCTTTGATGTGCGGTAACGAAACCATCTCCTCCGTGAAAACAGCTCGCGCGGTCATCAGCGCAATCCCCCAAGTGTTTGCTGATAAGTCTCGATGTTTTTTCCCCCGTCTCATCTCGGAGTGCAGTGACCTGTGTGGAGCCACAGAGGGAGACAGATATCCACAGAAGAGTCATCTTCTTCTCATAGCTGGCCAAGAGGGGACGAGCTGTACTTTTCTCATTGCCGTGGTGAAGGTCAGGGTAACAGTGGCTGGGGCTGCACAGAGGTCAGAGGTTACGGGCTACGACTGTAGTCATTTCCTGGTGTGAAGGTTCTCCTGGAACTTGGTGCTCGTGTAGAGGATGTGGAAGCCCTTCTTGCTTATTGTGTCGTCGCTATGGAAACGGATCAGCATAGCATCTCCAGGTGAGTAAATCCCCTCTCTAGGCTGAGGAAGGGACAACAGACACACAGTAAAGAGGTTGTTTTTATATATTTCAGTATACAGTACTATGCAAAAGTTTTGATCCACGTCTTGACTAATTTCTATATATTTTGCTTCCAAGCAGCCAGACTTTCTTGTGCTTTTCTAAAGTGCTTTTAAGCAACACTTATCCAGGCTTTCTGAAGGTCTTTTAAAGTTTTTTTTTATTGGACATTGGTTGCTTTTTCACAAATTTTCAGTCCTTGTACCTGAACATTTTCATAATGATGTTGTTTTCGTTTGTTAAGCCACTTACACTGACATTTGATTCATTCAAGCATTAAAAAACACCTTCTCAATGGATGAAACAGTGTTGTATATACACAAAACAGATAACTTAGCAAAGAACAAGTCTTAAATCATAAATTTAGGCAATTTGTTATGAGAAACCTGTTTGTTGAATTTATAAAATATGGCACAGGTGTCAAAATTGATGAAATTATGAATGCAGTAATGTATCATCACACTTGGTTCCACCACGCATTATATCATCTGGACATTGTCTGATTGGTAGACAGCTTCATTTTTAGCATGACAATGATCTCAAACACGCTGTCAATGCAGTAAAAGCATATCTGGATAGAAAAACACACAATGTAACACTATCATGGACTGGCTTCCCCACCATTACTGAAGCAGTGTGGGATCATCCAAAGAGGAGCTTTGACTGCCCTTCAAGAAGCCTGGAGAATTATTCCTGAAGACTACTTAAAGAAATGAAAAGAAAGCTGCCTGATAGAGTTCAGGCTATGTTGAAGAATAAAAGTGGACTTTCAAGCTCATTAAAACTGCCTTATATACTGCATTTCCTATGTATGTTTGCACATTTCAATAAATCGCTGCACGCTGCAAAAGTTAACATTGCAAAGTAATACAATGCACATTTATAAAACTAGTTAAAGCTTCACTGACTCAAAGTGCCAAAGCAAACTCATGTCTAACCTGAAGTGTTTCATTGTTGACCACTAAAACATGTGGCGAGTCCTCCACAAGTCTTTCAAGTTTACAGAACTCAGAGACCTCCCTGAAAATAACGGTGACTCACCCCTGAACCGCAGAAGCGTCCCAGTCGGTGTGAGTTGGCATCATATCCATTATAGAGCTCGATGTAGTCATAACCACAGTCGGCCTCCTCCTCCACCTCAAATGTAATGAAGCTGAGCTCGATGCCGTAGCCCTGTTCTGCCGTCAGCAGCCACTCGCAGTCAGTGTGACCCGGATAATTGTTGTCTCCGAACTGGGAGTGGGAGTAAAGGTTCTTCTGATGAGCTTCTGCTTTCAGCCGACCTCCACACTCTAAAGAGGCACAAAGAAAGAAAAAAGTATGAAAAAAATGGGTTTTGGGGGCACTTTTTGTTCTTCCCAGCAGTGAAGAACTAAAGTTGGATTTCATGAAGGGTTATTTCAGCATGCACGTGCTGTTAAAAACCACTAGAGGGGGACATTACTCCTAACTTCAAGAGGATTAAGCTGATGACTTTGAGTGATGCTCTCAACAGATATGGTCTTGCACAGTGTTCCAAGAACAGACTTAAAATGCTGCTTTATTTACTACATAAGGATATTTATATGGCCACAGACCTGTTGAGTGTGAAGCTTGGAAACCCTTCCTTTGCACTGAGGCGTCAGAAATGAAGCGAAGGTACATCTTGTTGCCAGTGGACACCAGCGACTCCGGGATCTTACTGCCACACAGTCGCCCCAAGATGGCCGCTGTGTCACTGTCCCCGTCAAACGCCTCCAGATGGTCATAGGCACATTCCTGATGCTGCTCGATCTCAAACTCATTAAAGGTCTGAAAAGAAGGAAGCGGGGAGAATGGCAGAGACGGAAAATGAATGAATGAGTGGGTGTTAGGACAAGAACCTTATAGGAGCTACCAGACATACTCAAAAGGATACTTCCGATATTCGCAAAAGTGCTGAGAACGACCTTTAATACAAGGTGGTGTCGATACAGTTCTCTATTGATGAAATCATGAACTTACACACGTATCTGCATGATTGGCTGGCAGGTGACCAGTCTTTACCAAGCAATTCATTTCATTAATAGGCATGGCTTTAATTCTAAAATACTGGTAAGTTGTCGCTCTGAGAATTGAATCTTAGGGTTTTACAGCTCTGAGTGATGGTAGCATGGTTATGGTGTCATATGCTAGATCACGGATGTCCAACTCGTTTTACATCATGGGCCGGACCAGTGAAAATCCCCTTTTGTCTGGTGTGTAGAAGTTTGTCTCAGGTTTTCTACATGATAAAGAAATGCTGCTGTGATAAAAGAAAGAAATATGTCAGCACATCTCTTAAACTGTAAGAAATGATTGTGTAATGTCCTTGTCCTTGATGTAAATATGTAAAAATTGTGTATGTTTCTGTTCTGTGTCCTGTGTACTGTTTGTTTGTATATGTGTCTTTCTTGCTGCTGTTACACCCAAATTTCCCCTTGTGGGACAATTAAAGGATTATTCTATTCTATTCTATTCTGTTCTATTCTGTTCTATTCTATTCTATTCTATTCTATTCTATTCTAAACTTTTAGATGAAGTTCTGGTCATTGGCCAGACTGTTTAATAAATTTAAAACAAGATGTTTTTGTTAATGCACAGATTATGTCCTCTCTTTTTTCAACGTGGATCTACTTTTCTGTCATGTAATTGTTTATCTACTACTTAATTACTTTGGTAGAATATGAATGGGGCATTGGGGGCGTCTTTATCAATAGAAAAAGCTGTTAAAGTAAAAAGTCCAAAATGTATGTGCTCCTTCATGTTTTCCAAAGCTGTTCAGTGGGCCGGATTGGAGTCTGTGTTGGGTTGATTCTGCCCCTGGGCCTTATGTTTGTCACCCTTGTAGCAGGTCAAGAAAACTACATCTAAAGCTGAGTTCTTGATTTAACTCTTGGCACTACATCTTTGCTGAATTTCATTTTGCTGCTTTCGCTTTCTCTCTTTTCCCTTTGTTTTCGATCTGTTTCTGCTATCCAGTGAAGGCAACACTCTCCCAAAAATCTATAAATATGCAAGAACCCTTTCATAAAGATGCTGCGCTACTAATCTAATCTCTCTTTTCCTGAATTTGTATCATCCTGGCAACAGGCAGGCAATTCTGAGGTCCCTCACCGGTCTCTCTGAGCGACATTAGTTGGAGAACGGCACGAATAAAATCCCTAAAGTTGTTCAAGTCACTTTTCCATCTCACTTCTTCATCCAGGTGCTGTTGAAGGAAAGGGCTTAACTTTATCTGCTTGCTTGGCTCCGTAAAGCAGATTAAATTTGTCCATGTGAGGCACGAAGAGCAGAACTCGGAGATCAACAAGCTTGTAGGTACAAAAAATATTTTTGTAGTGTTTACAAAGCCTGAAAATGTGAGGGCTTTATTATTTTAAAGAATTATTTATAGAACTCAGGAATGTAGACAACATGTGCGAGCTGAAGGAAAAAATAAACACAAAGAAGAGCAGACTGAAGGAAGAGAATGGATTATTTCCAAATGTATTGTTTGTTTTTATAAAGAAATATCTTCACGGTGAGTCTTTCATTAAGCATCAAATCATTTCTTAAACACAGAGAAGTAAACATGAGTTAATGTAGCTGGAATGGAAATGCATTATTGCACTGTTATTGGGTTTTAATTAAGCATTAGATACCCAAATTCCGTCCCCAATGAACTAACTGACTGCCTGTCAGGGGCATGCTTAAAGCTTCCCAAACATCCCTGGTCAATAGTACTGTCAGTCTAAAAAATCCCAAAGCAAAGTGAAGTTATTAGGAAGTAATTAAAATTAGCTGAGGCCACAATACAAAAGAAAATACACACTGTATCCTCAAGCCCATATTTATTTCTGATTTCATTTTCTTTCTCCCATTTGTGGCAGATTAAAAATAATTCCTGGCATTGTCCGTGCTGCATGATATATTACACTGGGTTGTTTTTTTTAATGAAAGATGCAGGATGCTGCATATCATGTTTAGGCTGTTAATCTATCAGTCTGTCGGCTATCTTTCCAAACATTCCTTCATCAAACGTCACTCACTGATACGATCTCGTTTTAGAAAATAAATGCTATTTTCTTTCTAAGCGTCAGAGAAGAAACCCCCGGCCCATGCAATGCCTCCACGCGGACAAGCATGTACACAGTGTCACGATTTATAATCCAATCATGTCACCGTGAGCTGAGTCATAACACCTTGCAGGCCTCGCTCCCACACAGTCACACACTGGATTGTCTCTGTCACGTCACCATAACCATCACAACACTCTGATTTTTTTTTTCTTCTTTTTTTCCATAAACCAACTGAGTTGAAGCAGAAAGGAGGGTGAAGGTGGGCTGATGCGTGGATTTCATTACACAGATGGGAAGTGTTTGATTCTGAGGTCGTGATGGCTTCCAGATGTTTCTAACCATACCTCAAGCGAGACACTGGTTTGATGGTCTGACTTGAGCCGTGTACTACATCCAGGCAAGTTGTGTGTGTGTGTGTGCCAGACAGAGTGAGGAATAATTAAATTATCCTAATGCCATGTTCAGATTTCTGGCATTTTATATGTCCTTCTTTGATGTCATTACTGTGGAGAAAGAGAGCACCCCTATTTATTATATGCACACATTTGTACTCATGTCTTTGTGCATACTCACTGAAATGCATAGGACTTTATTGAAAAGAGAGTTTGCTAACATACAACTACAAAAACCCCCTCAAAATCCATCATAAGGGGAATACATCGGTTTGATTTTGGTGTGATCTCTCTCTTTACCCATGCATAACCTTAGCCCTTACCCTGCTTCTAAGCTGATCTGTAACACTAAATGAAATGAATTTTAATGCCTGACCTAATTCAACTCCCCCTAAAAAAACAAAAGTGCCCTCACTCCTCAAGTCTAAAATTTAAAACTGGTCCTCACAGATATATGTAAAGCTAAAGTGCACAAAACAACAAGTAATATTAAAAACATAAAAACAAAGGAGTGTGTATTTAGTATCATTTGAATCACATAAAGTTACAAAGTTACGTTCAAAACGGGAGCAAAACCTCGTAACTGTGCTATCGCAGATGATGATGTAATGTGTTTTGGTTACATAAGCGGTCATTAGAGATTATCAAAAACTAAATGACGGTGGATGACAGTTTTGATAACAAGCCCATATTGTGGCTGCAGAGTGGAAGTAAGGTGAAGAGCCAAATGTATAATGCATCCTTTCAGCAGGGTGTGTGTGTGTGTGCATGTGTGTGTGTGTGTGAGAGAGAGAGACACATGCATGGGAACATGACTTTAGGAGGATTATCTAAAGCATCCTGTGTAAATGTGAGCATGTGAGTGATTTCCATCTTCTGTATTTTTTTTATTATTTTTTTTCTTTGAAATCTTTGTGAGGACCAGCCTCTGGAGCTGAAACATGAAGCCAACACAAGGATTGTTTGAAAAGTTAGTCAATCCACACAGACCTTCACGATAAAAAGCCCAACATCTACATTACATCTGAAATAAACAGCTTTATCCCCCATTTAAATTGCATTAAGACTTCAAATTATCCATGATTAAAAGAGTGGCTGTTTTGGTGAGGGCGGCTGACATAGATGGCTGTACTGTAGCTGGCAGAGGTCTGCTAGTCACAGAAGTGGACTATTGCTGTAGCAGGTTCCTGTGTCTGTTTTGTGCACCCATACAGTGGATGAGCCTTGCTAGACAAGCTGATAACACAGGCACGCTACCCTGTTGTTTAAATATGCTCACGGCAGTGTTTTTATACGAGAATATCGGTGACGCAGTAGCTCATCTGGCTCATAATCAATCACAATTCACAGGTTATTGCCTCTAAAATGACAAATGCGACCTTGACCTTGAGCACAGACTGCATAAAGACCTGTTAGGGCAGGGATATTAAACTCATTTGCATTACATTTTACATTGTAGGTGTCATGCTTTGATCTCTGGTGGGCCGGCCAGTGAAACTCCCCTTTCTGTCAGTGCAATGAAATTTTACTACACATTTAATCTCTTATATCTTAAGATCTTAAGATATAAGATAAAGAAGTGCAATTTCAACAATGCATCCATTCTTTTCTGCTCATCCTTATCAGGACCGTTGGAGGGGCCTGGAGACGGGATATACCCTGGACAGGTCACCAGTCTGACGCAGGGCTAACACAGAGACAGACAACCATTCACATCTATGGGCTAATTTAGAATCACCAATTAACCTAACCCCAATAACTGCATGTCCTTGGACATGGAAGGAAGCCAGACTACCCGCAGAGAACCCATGCAAACACGGGGAGAACATGCAAACTTCTTGTAAAACTTAGGAACTTCTTGCTGCAAGGCAACAGTGCTAACCACACCACCATGCTGCCTCACAATGTCAACAATTTACCTCTCTCTTTTTTCTACATAAGAACACAACGTCAGATTAAACTGTGAAAAATAAAGGTGTAAAATTATGGAGAAATTCCTGCAGCTCGTAGTATATATTAAACAAAGTTTTTGTTATTTTACAGAAAATGTCTCTTTTGCACCGTAGACTCATAGTAGTTCTAGAGTAGATGGTGAAAAAAAAGAACTTTTCTGTAATCTAATTGTTTAATTTGGTGTAGTATGAATGGCCATGGAGGATGATTTTATCAGTAGTAAAAGCTGTAAAACTACAATAAAATGTCTAACATGTATACCGGCATTCACATTTTCAGTCATTCAGTGGGCCAGATTGGAGTCTAGTGTCAGTCTGATTGTGGCCACTGAACCTTATCTTTGACACCCCTGTGTTAGGTGGTTATTTTGTGTAAATATGATTAAATTCTAACCAGTACTGCAGGAGTACTGATTCAGAACACAACTCCACAAGCCAATTAGAGGCCAGGTTGCTCCTCCCGTTATTTAGTCCCTTGTGAGACCAAATTTGAGCTCTGCACTTATGACGTTCATACCTTTAGAAAGTAAAAGTAGTATTCTAACAGTCAACTAACAGAAAGTTACTTGAAGGCTGCAATAATTAACAGATTAAAGCCATTCTTTAACCTTAAATGCCACTAAAACTCAAACCAATTTTGGCTTCATAATTGAGAAGTCTTACTAATATTCGTAACAAGTCACAATACATGTTATAGTTTATCTTTGGTGGACTGCGCTATTTTCTGAACTTTTGAAATTGATAAACTAAATTATTAATATATTTAAGAGACAGTTACAAATAATCATCTTTTTGCAACATTTCTTGGCCAAACAGTGAAAGCAGTCATGATGTAAAGTAAGGTTATTTCTTCTTCACAGCATCATCTCAACATGTTTTAGTGCACCTGTGTTGTGCTTTATTACGTTCTTAAATAAAATGTTTGGTCAAGATGAACATTTTTAGAAGCTGAAGACAAACATCAGCTGTCATTTTATCATCTGAAGTGAAAGAAAACAAAGATTGTATGTCATCACTGGTTTTCTGTTTTGTTGTTCTGACATGTCTTCATCTCTGTCCATCCATTCTCTTCCACTTATCCAATTCAGGGGGGCTGAAAAGGCAGGGGTACACCCTGGATAGGTCGCCAGTCTGTTGCATGGCTAATGCAGAGAGACAGACAACCAATCACACCTATGGGCAATTTAGAATCATCAATTGACTCCACAAACTGCGTGTCTGTGGACTGTGGGAGAAAGCCGGAGTACCCAGAGAGAACCCATGCAAGCATGGGGAGAAATGCAAACTCCACACAGAAAGACCATTATCATTGCCCCTGGCATCACCTCCATCAAGAAAAAGTTCAGAGTCAGATATTCTCCCTTTAAATGACTTCCTAAACTGCCAAGGACCAAATAACCATTCAGATTTGTCTTGGAGCTAAAACTATGCTTAGTTTGCAATTCTCACATCACCTTCTCTAGAGAGGCAACACTGAAATGTCTGAGTTTCTGCAGCAGAAACAAACACTTCACCAAATGGTACTGGAGCTCAATTTTAATGGTGTCTTATAAATACATACATGTGCACCAAATTAGAAAATACGCAAAAGACTTTGTATGTATGTGTGTGTGTGTGTGTGTGTGTGTGTGTGTGTGTGTGTGTGTGTGTGTGTGTGTGTGTGTGTGTGTGTGTGTGTGTGTGTGTGTGTGTGTGTGTGTGTGTGTGTGTGTGTGTGTGTGTGTGTGTAGGCAGCACACATGCATACACAGGCATAGAAAGGCACACTGACACAGATGGCCACTGCCCAAGGCCTTTCTCTAATGCATGAACACTCACTCACAGTTAGCCCAAATATACAAACATGCACTTTCTCCCTCATTCACATTTGGGTTTCATAAGTGGAACACGAAAGGAGAAGACTGTGTAGCAAGAGGAGAAGCCAACCCAAGGCTTTAACATACAAGATGACCCCACAGACAGAACGGTGCGTCGTTACAGTGGGGTGGCATTCCTGTGATTTCCAGGAAAAACACACAGAGAAAGAAAAGCCTGACAATGTTGAACCCGTTTTTACGTGATGCACACTTACAATTTTGACTCTGTGTCCCGGTGTGGCTGTGATGTCCCAGGTGCACTCTTTCCGGCTGGGGTACTTGTCTGGCCAGTTTGGGCTGCTCAGGGTCCCACTGGGACTGTGGATCTTATGCTCACACTCGGCTGGAGGCACACACACAAACACGCAAGAGCACACACAGAGAGGAAGTTTAAAAATCATGGCTGCACAGGAAAAGGTCAGAGGAAATGGAAAAGGAACAGGAAGGAGAGAAACACAAGAACTAAATGAGAGAAGAAGATTTCAAAGAAGCACATCCTGGTGACAAGTTCAGAGTGGGTTTCACTTGAAATTGGCAGCAAGCTTTGCACAAACACTGCAGTGGGACCTTTGCACTTTCTATACTGTACCGGCATACAGAACTGCTTAAAGAACTGAAAAGCTTACACCTAAACAGCAACATGATAGAGCATAACTGTAGTGGTAACAGAATAGCTGAGTACATTTATATAGGTACACTATTTATTTGTATACAGTAATTAAAGTAACCACCATATCATTATTTTGGATTTGGGAGAGGAGGTGGGCCTGGATGCTTTCTATATGCATTCAGTGAGTTTAGACTGACAAATAGTGTACATTTGTGTAACCATACCTGCACATGTAACATTCAGAGTCTGTTTAAGATTGAATGCTTTTCCAAACACCATTGCATTCATTGGAGAAGTATCAAACTCAGTGGTTTTTGTTTCATTCCTGATGACTACTCATTACAGTATAGAAAATCTTACTCAGCAGTCAGCTCTTTGTTGCCACAGAATCTCAGAAAGCGTACTGAAAAATATCAGCTGCACTTCATTTGTCACTGATGGACGAGTCTGGGAACACACAGGAGCTGCTTGTTAACACTGACTACTTTCCTCCTGGAGTCTGTCTCAGGTTAAAGCTGTCCAGAGCAGCCCACACACAGTCACACATGGCATTTTCATGCATTCGATTTTAATGAGACAAATGCTATTGCTTTATGAAGGTGCGGGGAGGCAAAAGGCATGCACACGACAAAGACGATGTGTTTGAAGGTGATGGCTTTTATTTCTCAGGAAAACCAAACTCATGTACAGCATGAAATGGCATCCACAAGAACAACACATGGGCCTGAAAAAGCTTTTTTTCCCTAGCATGCAAAGTATCACATACAGATGTCAAAATCTCCACACAGTTTTGTTTTTACAGAAGAGTGTAACATCTTATGTTACAGATAGAGCCATGGGTACAATCTGATCAAGTTGCTGGTAGAAACTAACAGTTTCAAAGTCATTGCAAGAGTTTAAAATGAGATCCCTGAGACTTTAAAGGATGCAGTGTGTCATTTTTTATATTTCCCACTGATGTGAAAAGCCATAATGGTGTGTAACAATTGTGCTTAATGATGAATCCAGGGTGTAACAACAATTGCTGAAATCTTCTCAAACACGCTGAAGCTCATGTATGTATATAAACAGGGGCACAGGCCGTGTGACGGGAATATGAATTAGTATGACACGGCAAGGCTAGCTTACACTGGTGTTGTGCACATATAAACACACATGTACACACAGGAAGACAACGCTACACGCAAAGCTTTCAAGGTCCCAGATGTTTGAAACATGAGTCTTTTTATGAGCATCACGGGGAGTCTTTAGTGAGGTGTGTATGTCAGTGCTGATGTTGTGAGTGTGTGTGTACGTGTTCAAAAGTTCAACTTCAAAGAGTTGTGTATAATATGTCCATTCAGCAGGGTGTGTGTGTGTGAAAGTGCAAATAACTTTTAATAAATAATGTTTTCTGTCAAACTAAAACTTTTTTCCACCCTTTGTCCGTTTCTCACACACATCACAGTGAACAGAGTTTTAGAGACTGCCAACTGGTTTTTAGGTCATCTGAGAAAAGTTCAAGAGTATCAAGTCGTTCAGAGTGGACCATCTCCTGAATTTAATCCCCTACATATAATTTATAATGTCACACTTTTGTGGGACATTTCTGTGGTAATTAATTTGGACTTGGTGTGTTTCTGTTTCAGGAATGTCCTTTAAGAAAAGTCCAAGTGAGTCCAGTGTAAGCCAACTGCCCTTCAGGGCCAGTAAATGTCAATGTGAAAGCTGTTTCATTTTTACTCTCACTACACAAAATAAATACTCTTAATATATAATTACGTTTTTAATTTTTGGTGATGTTGTCCTAAATCTCCCCTGGTAGAGGGTTGTGTTTATTGTTCCAGGATAGGACATATCAAGTCAATGAGGTGAACACTTGACACTTTTTGATTTAAAAGCTGAGACTAATTAGCCTAAAGAAAGACTGTGTGCAACTTAAACAAGCAGTTCACCCCAAAACTGAATACACAGTCACATTAAAAAGAAAGTGTAGTCTCTGTCAGTTCTACAGTTTTACATATCAGGACATAATTTTAAAAAGTTATCTTGACTTTAGCAGCTCTTAAAATGAGGTAAATACAACCTGAGATGAACAACAATGCATGACATATGACACTGTTTATTTAACAAAAATGCAGAAACAGTGTGTGAAAGACAAAGTGCGCCCCGTCATTCCTTAGCTAGGAGAAACACCTCAGCTGGTGGTAACTTTATCAGTCTCTCACATCATCTCACATCATGTGATGACTCCTTCTGCATTTTGTCTCAGTTTTTGTTAAAGAAATAGTAACGTTGTGTAATATGTCATGTTTTGAAGTTCACCTGAGGTTGTATTTACCTCATTTTAAGACCTGCTGAGGACTAATTTGTTCGTAATATGTCCTGATATATAAAACCTTAAATTTGTGTTCCCTTTGGGCTGTAGTGCTGTTTATTTTTCTGCATTGTTTTGGTCTAAGCAGGTTCACCCAGCACCTATTTTCTTTCTGTCTGCCAAGCTTTTCATTACCCAACAGGAAGAATGCCTCTACCTGTCCCGAGGCTCATGCGACTGACAGCGTGACAGGATGTAAACACTGATGGCGTCTCCCCTCTGAGCTTTAATGTTAGCTAGCTGCATGCCTTCTTTGGTTGCTGGGTGTACTTTGACAGAAAAAAAGCAAGGTCATGATTTCAGAAAAAAGACATTCCTGCTGAGTTTTTCAATTTCCTTTTTCACTGGGGCACACTCCAAGGGAAATGCCATAAGGTTTTATTATATTCAGGATAAGGCATTCATTTTTCTACAGCGGACATCCCAAAAACTGGACAACTCTCACTTCAACAATCTAGATGAATAAATAGTGCCACAGGCCAGAGAAACAAATACATGAATTTGGATTTTGGGGTGAACTGTCCCTTTATGTGAAAAAAATATAAACCAAAGAAAAAAATCCCTCAAATGTAAAGCCCGCTGTCATGTGGATGTGTGTAGACAGCGTGTGAGCTGTGCGATGGATGATGGCTATTCTTATGAATGAGCACATGCTTGTGTGGATGCGCGACAGCATGCACGTGCGCTCTGGTGCTTTTATGCCAGTGTGTGTGTGGGTGTGAATGCACATGAAACCCACCTTCCTTACAGTCATGTTTGTTCTCATGCAACACGAAGCCATGGCGACACTGACACATGTAGGAGCCCACCGTGTTGATGCACTCGTGTTGGCAGCCGCCGTTGTCCTTGCTGCACTCGTCTTTGTCTATGAGGGATACACATGCAACACGTCAGTGATGTGGAAACATCAGAGAGATGAGATGGTGGGAAGGGAGAGAAACAAAAGAGGACAGTAATGAGGTGGGGGTGCAGTAGCAAAGGAGAAAATGAAGACAAGTTAAACATTTTATTACAGGGCTGAAAGTTAAAGCCCAGCAGGACGATCAAGTGAGCCATCCCGGCTTTGAACGCTTTCTGCAGCTTACATTTTTTTTACTACAGTAACAGCTGGAGATCAATAAAAGAGAAGTTACTCAAAAAGGCAAAAGTTTGCATTGATTGGCACGGAGAAGAATATCTAACGAAAGAAAAAACAAAAAAAACTTGCTGAAGTTTGTTAGTCTGTGTAAGTCTGTTGTTGTGTTGCAATCTTCTACATTCAGGTCACAGCAGCTGTCTTATTTAGGTTTACTGAATTGTGATTATTCTTTGTGTTCCCTTTTTTATTTTGAAAGTATTACTTTCCCTGTGTGTCCCAATGTGTTGTTTTGCTTCCTTAGTTGTCACTACTTTGTGATCTATTAACTTGTCCCTGATTAGTTTCATCTGTTTCTTGTTAACATACCCTGCTTGTGTATCTTGTTTGTGTACTTGTTTTAGTCTGGGGCCCAGTTGCAGTCCAGCCCCTGTAACCTCTCTCTTTGTTATGAGTGTAACACAGACTGAATACATGTGTGGCTGCTGAAGGGTCTCTTAATTAATGGGTAGAGTAGAACCATAGGAGTAAGCTTTGGGATGCTCTTGGCTTTCTCTAATGGTAGAAGGAACTTCAAACCATCTGCAGTGATTTATACTGCTATCAGATGGAAGTAATAACATCATGTCCATAACTTGCAACATGCATACACTCTAATGAACAGTCTCTGTTTATGTTATTCGTATTTTAGTGTAGAGAGACAGAATATCAACCAAAAATCCAGAAAAAAAAACACATTACATAAAATGTATAAATTGATTTGCATGTCATTGAGTAAAATAAGTATTTGAATCAACACAGTCTGAATTTTGGCTCCCACAAATTGGCTGTGTGTCCATGTGGCACACAAATTACAAGATTGTAGACTTGCACAAGGCATAGTGAGCTACAAGGCCATCTGCAAGATGCTTGGTTAGAAAGTGACAACCACTAGTGTGAATATTAGGAAATGGAAGAAATATAAAATGACCATCAATTGCACTCAGTCTGTGCAAGGCAAGATCTTGAATCACAGGGTTAGGACGATCATGAAAAAGGTGGTAGATTTGGTAATTTGGTAATGACCTGAAGACAGTTGGGACCAAAGTCACCAAGAACACCACTGGTAACACACTACACTGTGCAGCATCGACGGGGTCTCCCTACTCAAGAAGGTATATGTAGAGGTCTGTCTTAAGTTTGCCCGTGAACATCTAATGATTCAGAAAAGGCTTGGGAAAAAGTGCTGTTGTCAAATGAAATCAAAATAATACTCTTTGGTGTCATCTTCATCTGCCAAGTTGGAAAGAGGAGAAATGCTGAGTATGACCTAAAGAACACCATCCCCACAGTCAAGCATGAAGGTGGAAACATTATGGTTTTGTTTTTCTGCTAAGGGTACAGGAGGATTTCATTGCCTTGAGGGAACAATGAATGAACCTCCTTCCTTCAGCCAGAACACTGAAGATGGGTCGTGGATGTGTCATGACAGCATGACACTGACCCAAAAAATATCACCAAGGCAACAAAGGAGTGGATAAAGAAGAAGCAAATTAAAGTCATTGAGTGGTCTAGCAAGTCTCTTTTATGTAATGTGTTGTAATGTGTTTTTTCTGGATTTTCAGTTGATATCTCTCTCTCTCTGCATTAAATTGAAACTATAGTAAAAACTAGAGATTGTTCATTTCTTTGGAAGTGAGCAAACTTGCAAATCCAGTGGGTGATCAAATAATTATTTGCCCAACTGCATATCATAAACTGTATGGTTTCTTTCCATTCATCATTCATTTTTGCTATGTGCTGATACATAAAAGATTTCATCATTCATCAACTTTTTTCAGATCAGCTGTATAAGGAATTTGTCAGAATCCAATAAAAGTCACTTTTGGAACCTTTGAGCTTCTGTATTTATGTTTATACCCCACCATGGTACTTTATATGGTAGGTTACACGGGAAATAAAATCCCATCATATATTAAACAATTATATTAGATTATTATTGGAGCAACATATTGGTTGCACTGAGTAAAAGACTCCATTAAATATGCAAAATATAAAAAATTATTAACAATGTTAATATAAATTAAAAAGTTTGTTTTATCATTCAATACACATTACCTCAAAATTCAGAGTGAACATGTGGTGTCTTGCGAATGTTTTGGGAATCTGCTAGAATTTTAAAATAAGATTCTACAAGTTTGAACACCAAGTAAATACGCATGCTACAGTATTGTTTGGTCTGTCCGTCTTTTAGTCCATTGTTATGTGGTTGCTAGGTAACATGATGATGCTGATGAATATATCAAGCATCAATCAATTTGTTGCTATAAATTAGAAATTAGTTATTGTTGTGAAATGTCAATGATACAGCGCCTTTAGGTGTTATAGATGCATAAAAGCTGCAAATGGATTATTTTATCCTCTTGGAAACTGGCAACATGATGACATTATAATGTCTGATATAGATGAGAACCTTCAGGGCCTAAGATGTACTTGTGTACCAATGTTGTTTGCACCACTCCCGATCTTGTAAGAGGAGTTTTTAGGTAAACAGACACAGACTGTTTGTGTTATAGTAAAATGTTTGGCTTGGCACAGAGTTTGATCAAATTGATCCGGTTGCAGGTTAAAGGTGGAAACGTTTTGAAGTCCAAAAACAAACTCACTTCTCAATCATTTTCTCTCCCTCATACTCAATTTGTGGTGTCCTCTAACCACGTGGATTCACCACAGGATGGGCTGGGTGATAACAAAGCCCTTTGGTGAGGCTGAATCCCGGGTGGAGGCGGAAGAAGCAAAGGAAGGTTCGGTCTGCTCGGGGTTGCCACGTTAAGCGCGGAGACAGAAAGAGGCAGAGGAGGTGGGGATGGATCGCAGACCGCACAGGAAGACAGAGGACGTATGGGGAGAGTGTGGGAGCACAGTGTGTTTGTGACTGTGAGAGAGAAACAGATTCCTATAAAGAGATGTGAGATTAGACACAGACGCCGAGTCTCACTTCAACTTTGGAGCCTGTGAATTAAACTAGATCTGCTTTTAATGAAACCACTAAATCCTCTCTCTCTCCCTCTCTCTTTCTCCGTGTGTGTTTGTCTGTGTCTGCTGTGGTATTACAGTGCTATTGTGGGCTCAGTCTCACCCTATCACAGGCTAAGAAGCTTTGCGGTCGATGCTACACAGTGTTCATTGTAGCTGTCTTCAGGTCAAGCACAAAATGTCCACACGCACGCACGGGCACACACACACACACACACACACACACACACACACACACACACACACACACACACACACGGATTAGTAGTATGTGGGAGGCTGAGGGGACCTCCCTAAAGCTGCTGGCTGTTTACCAACCCAAAGCTATCCCTAAAAGCTTCTGACAGTAACTGAGCCACACAGCAGCTTTTAACACACAAGTGCGCACATTATTCGTATCTGAGTAATTTCCTTTTGCAAGCCTGCCCCACTGAACTGTTTAGCTCTGTGTTAAAGGTGTGCTGCAGGTTAGTTGAATGCAGTTAACAGCTTTTCTTCCTCTGAAGTTTAAACTGTCCTGATTTTCTCTTTTAGTTTGCAGTAAATTGTTAGAGTAAAAAAGAGAAATCTGTATCATAACATCCAACAAATTTCTCCCTCAAACGGCAAGCGGGGAACATTTGTTGTATTTTTAGTTGAAAACCGGGCTGTGTCCCAATTTCATACTGTTTAAGACGGTCTTTGAGATTGCAGTTTAAAAAAAAAAAAAATCAACTTAGGTATGTTTGCATAAGATAACCATGGCCTGGATTTATTAAAATACATGATGGTGACAATACTTAAACATTTTGGATAATAAAAAGCTACTTTCACATCATGCATGCTATATTTCTTTTGGCCAGCTTTGATGGCACAGATTTGAGGGGTGTTGTTTCAGTTTGCAGTGTCACAACATTCATTTCCATCTAGACTTGGACTATTTTTCTCCTGTACTGATGATGGGAGAGTCTTTTCCAGGGCATCCCAAACATTCTTAATGGGATTAAGGTCTGCACTCTGTGATTACCAAGCCAAAAAGTGATGTGTCATGCTTCCCAAACCGCTCTTTTACTCTTTGAGCCTGATGAATCCTGGCATTGTCATCTTGGAACCACCAACAAGGGAGTAAAAATCCGCTGATGGGAAAACCTGACCGCTCAGTGTATTCAGGTACTCAGCTAACCTCATTTTTTGCAGGGTCACATTACGCTGCTGAATCAAGACCTGACCAACTGAACCAAACCCAGATCATAAGACTGTAGCCAGAGGCTGGTACAGTAGGCAGTAGGGAGTATTGCTTCATTTGCCTCTCCTCTTACTCGCATCACTGTCCTACTTTCATTGTTCCAGAGTCCAGTCATTATGGTCTTCAGCAAACTGGAGCCACACTTCTTTGGTGAAGATGATGGTTCTCCATTATACTTCAAGGTCTTTAATAATGTGTAAACCTAATGTTACTAGGTTCAGCAATCTCCATATTTGTTTTATTTGCCTGGTGCAAACCAATAACCCTTTCAATCCTTCTGAAAAACAGTATCATGTTTTTCACAACCACAGGATATGTCTTCTAACATGGTTGGTTAAGCTCCTCACAGCATCAGTTATGGTTAAATAACCTGTTACCATCCAAAACATCGTAATCACTGCAGTAATTATCTAGTGTAAGTCTTAGTTTGCTTAGTTAACCAGGTGATGACTTGTTTTTGGCATGTAGTGTATATTACTTTCATTCAATAAACAGTAAGTAGCCATATAGTACATTTATTCGCTGAATATTTTAGAATCCGTAAATTGATCAAACTCACCACTTTCTTCTTGATTTTTTTCCATATTAGCTATCATGCAAACACTGTGTGACAATAACTACACACAGATTATGGGTAATTCCATTATTTACTTTACTTACTAATTTTTTAAGGGTTTCATTTAAAGCCTAGTTGGGAGCTTTGATTTGGATGACAGAAAGTTGTAGAATAACATCTCATTACTCCATATTATCACAATTTTATTCCACCGAATCATAGATTTGATCAATATTTCGTACGAAACTGGGACACAGAACGTTTCCTTCTGGAGCAGAATGGATAAAGAAAGGATCCACATCAGTAAAGTAGGATCTATCCATTCCCTTAATTGACCAGAGCCAATCAGAGATCAATCCCGATTGTGAGGTCATGTTACCTCTGACCTTTGATGAGATTGCCAGCTTGGTGCCGACATGACCACGAGTTGAACTGACGCGCGTTACGTCCTGGCACGACTCAAACACAAACATACGCTCCTGACACTGTGCCAGTCTGTCTGAGGGAGAGAGGGCAGAGAGCAGGGTGGGTGGAGGAAGCCAGAGAGCAGGTGGAGGCAGCATGAAAAAAAAAAAAAAACAGACAAATATGCAAACAGCTCTGCATACACATGAACATTTCACCTAATACTAAACCATGCAAACAACCTCAAATGAATTCACAGCAGAGGGAGATGGGAACACAAAATGAGGCATGTAGATGCTCAAATAAGAGTGTTTATAAGAGTGTTAATGCCTCCTACAGCCACTTCTTCTGCTCTGGACATTACACTGTTACTTAAATCTCTGCGGCACAGTCAGTGATGGCTTAGATATCAGTAGCAGTGTGATTACTATTTTCTAAACAAGTGTTTTATTTACCTAATCTAAACAATCTAAGCAATCCAGATTTTTCGGTGAGTGCAACATAAATGGAAAACTTTAGCACAACACATGGCTAATTCTGACTAATCTCTCTTATTTCTCCTGTGTGCATCTCACCTTAAGACTGATATGTCTCGTTAGTCTAAACACTGAAACGGCTGCCAGCTTCAAAGGTTAAAATGTTTGCAGAAGGGGAGGATCAGTGTTCGGCATGAGTTTCTGGCAGTGTGACTGAATTCCAGTGGTGCCGAGCATGAAATACCAGAAACCGCCCCTGCACCATAATCCACTTCTCCTGTGTCCATCTCATTTGAAGACTCCTGACATTCCAGTAAAAAACAGGCCTGACACACACAGTCTCACACACGCTGAGTCACACGTGTGTTTTACCTGAGAAGAAGTGAGCTTTAAAGCCTTTCTTAGAAACGGTGTTGTCCGACTTGAACTCAATCCTCATGTTGTTGTACTGAGAGGTGATGACCTCCGGGACCTCGGTACCACAGTATTTACCATGCAGCTTAGAGTCGGATGAGAGGCCGCTCCGCACTTCTACGTAGTCGTATTTACACACCTAAACAAACAGGCAAGGCTCTTGTAACAAACCTTCACGAGGTGGCTGCTATTTTTACCTGCTTTCTTTTTCTCTCACTGAAATGTTGCATACAAATACACGGACGCACTCACCTCGTTGCCTTCAAGCTCGAACGCTTCAAACTGCATGGAGATGCGATACTGAGTGGGCGCGACCACCTGCCACACGCAGTTTTTGTTGGGTGGGTATTCTTTAGGCCAGCCAGGTGTGCTAATGGTCCCATTTAACTTTGATAGAAGACCACCACATGCCGCTGGAAACACACAGGTGTAAGCAGTTCAGAAAACACACAAATTCAGCTTTTTTGCCTTCATTTGACAGTTGAAACGAACAGAGAAAACTGAGACTGTGATGACTGTTTTTTTCATTATTATAAAAACTTTGGGATGCACCTTCTCATTGAATTTAGTTTGAAATGCTGCTTGAAAAAAAGACAACATAGAGTATTTGAAAAGAGTTGAATCACTACATTTATAGTTGTGGTCAAAAGTTTGCTCCACTCATCATGGTCAACTGAAGTTTGCAGCTGTCCAAGCTAAATGCCTTGTGGAGAACAGTTTTATAGTCAGACCAGACAAAGACTGAGATATTTGTCTATTCACATCAACGTGAATAGATGTGTGTTTGAGGGGCTTTCAAGTAAGTAAGTAAGTAAGTAAGTAAGTATAATTTTGTTTATATAGCACATTTCTAGATAAAAGATCACAAAGTGCTTCACAAGTTATAAAACAAAAACAGACAAAAGTTAACAAAATGCAATTCTAGAAAGATGTGTTTTTAGTTGTTTTTTAAAAGTGACCACTGAGTCTGCAGATCTTAAGAGGGGCTTTCAAATCTCAGACCTTTGTACTAACTGTGAAGCACGGTAGTGGCACCATCATTGTCTGGGGCTGTTTTGCTGCCAGTGGTACTGGGACAAAAAGATGATAGAATAATGAAGAAGCAGGACTACCTCCAAACTCTTCAATGTTATCTACAATCAGGATGTAGACAATTGAAACTTGGGTACAACTGGGTGTTCCAACAGGACAATGATCCCAAACACATCTGGGATCATTCCACAGGTTTTGGAATGAAGAAAGCAGGCTAATATTAAGCTTCTGGAACAGCTTTCCTAAACCAACCAACCAATTTAAAGGAAATTGATCAATTTTGCCAAAAAGAGTGATCATCTATCTAGCCAGAATCATGCAAGAAGCTTGTTGATGGCTACTAAAAGTGTTTTATCAGCTTGCAAAGAGATATATAATTATAATAGATATATAGATATAGATATATAGTTGATCCCGTATGTTTGCTTTTGACGCAGTGTGGATTGGAGAAACTCCAAAATAAATTCAAACTTATACACCCTGTATTTTTAAGAGGAAAAGAAAAAGAGAACAGAAAGAAATCATTAAAAGCCATTAAAATTTATTCTTAGATCCATTTGTCGTGGTATTTATGCCCATGATGAATGTATGTAAACTTCCTAGCACAACTGCATATGTTTTATTACGAAGCAGCAGGAATCTCCAGTGCCAAACAGAAGTGTAATGACGTTTTGGTTACTGTTGCAACTACTACAACATGACATGATTTTACTTCCTTCAACAGTGGGAATTCATTAAAAATGACAGGTTAACGTTTGAGTTTTAAAAAAAGGTCAGTTACTATTAGAGGAAATATGGTATTGATGTAACTAATTATAAGGCAACAGCAACACCGTTATGCTATTATCAAAAATCTTTAAGAATGCTATAGCTAGCTAGCCCAAGGTGAGCATACATCAGGTGTCAGACAGATATGTTACCATTTGGTTTTACTATAACAGTTTAACCTTCCACATTTTGAAATGCTCCAAAAATTAAAAGGATGTTTCATTACCTTTTCATCTTTGCTGGTTAACATAGACTAGAGGAAAAACTGATCAAATTCACTTTGCTTCTCTTTAGCAATCGAGTAGCAATTTTTAAAGGGGATCGTTTTCATGCATGCTAATCACTGTATAAATTAGCAATAAGTCATCTAGGTACCTTAAATATAAAAATGTTTTATTATTGTCTCTCTTTTATGACAGCTACTGTCAAGCACCTGTAGTCCAAAACCTAAACTAAACAGGCGTAAACTTCAAAGTCATTACGAGAGCTTCATGTCTCTGCCCTGGAGAGTCACTACATTAGAAACACCTGCAGTTCCACAAATTCTGGTCACTCCCCACCCAAAACCTTTACCACAGAAGTACCCCTGATACAAATAATAGCTTCAGTCTCTAAAGCTATTTTCCTTCTTAATCAAAACTGTGCTTTATTTTAACTCACTGCTTTTCGTGTTATTAGGGGCAGGGTCTGTTTGAGGCTTCACCGCTTTTAATTTAAAACTCTGAAATGCCTGTTAGCTGTGTTTGTGGTGTTGGCAGCTGAATACTCTCAAGGGAATTATCTGATAAATAATATTCCTTGTTGTGTGAATCGCTGTGCTAACAGCCTGACCAAGAAGTCCAGTTTCTTTCACTGAGTGCAATCTAGTGGTATTTTAATTTAATTTATATGTTAGCACTAATTAGCGGGCATCTTTATCTGTGCATGTTGTATAACAACATGTGTGACTTTACAGGCTACTCACAAAAGACCTGCCCTCATCTGAGACTCTCCTGACTGTCTTTTGACCACCAGATGTATACAAAAATGTGGCTACTTCTCCTCTGAAGAAATACTGAAAGGCATCAATTTAAGTAAATTTCACTAGAATAGCTTTAATTTTCCTCACTCTCAGAAGTGGTTTGTTAATTTGTTTCAATATGTGGCTCATTACAAAGTAATCTTGAGGGATTACAGGGCAAAGCATGTGGCCATGAGTCAGAAAGATGTTTTTTTTCCTGTTGACGGCGACCGTTCGGATGTTTTTTAGTTTATTTTGCCAAGTAACATTCACATCCTACAGAAACACAATACAGAGGAATGCACATAGAAGCAGGAATGCAGCATGCCAGGCACACATGCTAACTGTTACCTTCACAGCTCTTCTTGTCAGGGGCTAGTTCATAACCTGGGTCACAGGCACACTTGAAGCTGCCGAGAGTGTTTACACACCTCTGTTCACATCCACCATTGTCTGGCTTGGCACACTCATCATCCTCTGAAAACACACACACACGCGTCAGAGTGCATAACAAATGCTTTGTGAAAACACAATCAACTGACGCACAGCTTCTCTTTTTCTCATAGTCACACACACACCTTTGAAAAAGTTAGCAGCAAAGCCGGCCTTGTTTACAGTCCCATCTGAGACAAACTTCATCCACAGCGTGTGTGAGGTAGAGCGCACGTCCTCGGGTTTGTCGTAGCCACAGAATCGCCCAATCAGAGGGCTCGTTTCGAGCGGGCCGTCCCGAACTTCCAGGTAATCGTAAGCGCAGCTGTCGTGCCTCTCGATCTGCACCAGAGGTATGCACAACAAAAACAGTGAGATACATGAAACATCGTCCTTTTTACATCGAATCACGGCTTGTGCTTAATCGTCTCCCTGCGTCGTAGCTCATTTTTCCCTCTTAATCTAAGCTTCACTGAAAACACGACCTTTGACCTTACCCATGTGGAGTCAGATTGAGTCGTTTAGCAACCTGACATTTAAACTACAAAACTAATCCTCCGCCGCCTGCTGCGTGTCTCTGCACACTCACACAGACACACACATGCATGCGCCACTACATTTATTAACTTCCTAGCAGCTCTACAAGCGTGAAATTTGACCCAGACATTCCTAAGCACAAGCACGGGATACACATAAATGCATGCACAGAAAGGCACACACACACAAAAGGAGTGAGTCACCTCGAAGGCCTGGAAGCTGAGCCCAACGTTGTATCCCTCAGATACAGCGATCCTCCACACACACTCTTTGGAGGGCCTGTAGTCATCAGGATAATTGGGAGACTGAATCTGCCCCGAGTCCTTGGTGATTTCCCCTCCACAGATCGCTGCACCGGGGAAGACGAGAGGAGAGAGAAAGGTTGGGTGTGCATCAGCTGCACTGACTAAAGACACCTGAAACACAGTCTGTGTACACTATGAATAATGAAAGCCCCGAGATAACTCACAGAACACACAAGGTCATCAAATTCACAGGCTGGAATTATTATTCACAGTAATTATTTAAGGTCTCTGGATTCGAGTGTACGAATGCTTTTATTTGTTAGTTTGTTTGAATGAAGGCGTTTACCTTCGTAAATGGCAGCGAAGCCTTTTCCTACCCAGTTGCTGCTGCTGCGGAACTCAATCCACATCCTGCTATCAGTTGAAATCAAGACGTCGGGAACTTTATCTCCGCAAAACCTGCCTGTGAAACACACACGCAAAAGCAAACCCTTTAAGTAACGTCATTCACTGACTGCTGGGGCAATGCAACTCACAGCTGACAACATGACACTGTTACAGCCTCCTCATTCATTTCAGTGCGATCGCTGCAGCTGGCAGAAAAAAATAAAGTCATCTGCCACTTAAAATCTACAGGCATTCACACTGTGTATGTAGAGTGCACTATAGAGTGTCTGCACGTATGTGTGTTGTAATACAACAGCATACTGTGGAAGCATGAAGACAAGAAGAGAAAATTGTATTGCTGCTGCAATACTTTTGCCTCAGAGGAGTTTAAACAGCTGTGAAGCATCTTGTTATCTCATCAGTTTTCACCTGTATTTCCTGGCATGGATTTCTCGCTCGTATCCCTAACACCATTATGTGTGTTAGTGCAGATTGTGTTGATGTATACAATTCGCGCAGTTGTCAATCCTAGCACAGCCTTAAGAGCAATTAAATGAGTCAAGAGGAGTTAAAAAGCCGGTTATCTATTTTAGAAAATTGCTCCTACTTCTTAATCTAGGAGTTTTAAAAGCTAAGTGGAGTGGAGGAAAAGTGAGCTGCCACAAGCTAAAAATAGGAGTGAAGTTACTCATTAACTTAGTCAGGGAGTAATAGAGTAATTAATTTTAAGGCAGTCAGCCTGCTTCCTGCCTCTTGATCTTACCAAGCAGCGGAGCTTTCCTCCAGTATCCATCTCGAACTTCGATGTAGTCATACCAGCACAGACTGCTTTTGTACAGATCCATGGTGGTGAAGTTCAGAACAATCTGGCAGAGCAGAAATATGGAAAAGCAACAACAACAGCAAAAACGTGTTTAGTAAGTTTAATACAGATCTGTTCATTGAAGATAAGGAGAGTGAGAGGACAGGAAGAGTGGCCTACCTGCGGTGTTAAGACTTAATCAATATCCAGTCACTCTGGCAGAGGTTGCTTATTTTTTATTGGCTACGCACATTCACTACACTGTAGGGTGCTACTGAGTGTGTGCGCATGCATGTGTGTATGTGCGCACCTTTTCTCCGGGTGTAACAGATATTCTCCAGACACAGTGTGTGTATGAAGGGTATCCATTGGGGTAACCAGGAGATGAGAAGTTGCCCGTTGACTCTTGGAGCGTCTCCCCGCATGCTGCAATACACACACACACACACAAATGGAGTTATATTTTTGTGGCAAACCCTGCCATTGTGTGCAGTCCTTTCAGCTTTGTACCGATGGTTTATAATCAGTACATTACTAAAGAACACATGGCTCTCATATTTATTATTACTCTCAACCTGCACAAAATCTTTTAACTGCCATTTTAAGTAAATATATTTCAGCCTATTTATTCAAAACAATAGCATCAGACATGCTCTGTTTGTGAGCCATTTATGTGTATATTATCTGATGCGTCCATATGGAACATGTTAGACATTATTTCTGACGTAGAAACAAACTCGCGTTCCGTGTTGCTTTTGGCTTCTTTCAGTTTTGCACGTAGGAGGCTACATTTTTTTGTTCCTGTATGCATCCATGTGTATGTGAGGTCCAAACTCAGTCATGAAGCCCTTTCACCATTTAGCAGAATCAAACATTCCTCAGTAGTAAAGTCACTGACTGTAAGTGAATAGAAGTGGCAAACTTTTAATTCATCACATAGGAAAAGAACAACAGGGCTGAATGGAAAAACGATCCCGCTGCTTTTCTCTCTTTATCCGTCATCTTGAGTTCAGTGCTGTCGCTCTCTTTCAAAAGGAGGTTAGCCAAATGTGCCCTTCCAATCCCATGATGCATGCTGTTTTCCCCCCACAATGCCCTGGGGCTCTGTTCATCTGTCAGTGAATATGGTATCACTCAAATCTGACCTTATAAGGCTGAAGTTGTATCTGTTTCCAGCTGAGACCCACTAACACAGACTCGCTCACTATATACAATCAAAATTATTAATAGTATGTATGCATATAGTATTGAGCCACCCATCATTTCTTGATATTTTGCTAGGAAAATAGGAAATATGTGCTTGGTGTGTACCGTTATAATGAGGTTGAATGTCAGTATTTGGTGTGACCAGCTTTGTTCTTCAACACAGCCTGAACCCTCTTAGGCAGCTTTCTAGAAATTTCTTTAAGTAGTCTTCAGGAATAGTTCTCCAGCATTCTTGCAGGACATTCAAGGCTCTTCTTTGGATGTTGGCTGCCTTTTGTTCTGTTCTCTGTCAGAATGATACTGCTTCAGTAATGTTGAGCTCCCGGCTCTTGAGAGGGCGAACCATGACTGAAAGTGTTCCGTTGTGGATTTTACTTACAGATCAACTTTGCCTCCTATGTTGATCTTTAGAGTTAGATTAAGTTAGTTTGATGTCTTTCAAACTGTAATATATGTGTGTTCAGGTGTATCAGTAAATGAGACTACATTTACATGTAGGTATGGCATATGCAGCTCTGAATCTTGTGTAGTGTGTGCACCGGTCCTTTAAATTTGTGAGATGACGCTTACATCAAATGACCACCGCCATCCATTGTGGTTCTGTGTAAACTGCTGGCACACAGGTCAGATCTCACACGTCTTAAGTAGGCCCGAGTGACAAATTTCACATTAGTTGGCTGAATTGTTTGACACGTCATAGACTTGGGGATGAAACACATTTGAATTCATCAATCCATAAGACCTGTTACCACTGACTTTCATTCCAGTTCTTGTGTAATTTGGCAAACATCAGCCTTTTCTCTCCATTTCCCTTCCTTAAGAATGGCTTCCTGACAGCCATCCTTCAACTGAGAGCATTTCTGATGAGACTGAGGAGATGGATCAACTGAAGGTCCAGCTGCAGGTCCTGTGTCCTGTGCTGGATTTTTTTATATTACTATTTAGTGAATCCATGAGTTTCAGATACTTTTTTTTTCATTTTCTTTGTCTCTCCTCTACTTATTCAGTTTCCTCAATTTATTTATGGACACACTGCACATCAAGTTTTCAGCTTATGTTTTTGATTAGCACGTTATTAGTGCAAAAATACTATTTTATGCCTTAAAACACAATCTGAACTCAAACTGTGTTATCATTGGCATTTCTTCATAGATTAAAATAAAGACATAGGACATGTGCTAAGGCACATTTTTATGCTTAAATGATTAATAGATCAGTTTTAAGTGAATTAACCAACACGATTCCTCTGAAAATGGTCAGGTACACAGACTGGACTGAAAATGGGTTGTTAAAAAGCAGCTAATGTCTAATAAATAAATCTTTGAAAGAAATTAAAAATAATTTTAAATTAATTTTTTAATAAAAAAATATTTCTAATTTCTCCTTAAACTGGCTCTTTGGAAGCAAAATGTAAAGAAATGAAGAGCAAATCACAACTTTTTCACAGTAGTGTATATGCCAACAGTAATATACTAACAGAATACATACATTAATATAATAATACGCTGGTTTGATTTAAATATGTCATTTATTGTGTCTCACACTCAGTAGATCATGAAACACAGAGCTTATTTTCTTCAGTGTTCAGTTATTCAGCCACCTACTCCACAGTACCTTCATCACATACCTGCTATGGCTGAAGTTTGCCTGCATATATGGCTGGACTTTTGTGTGCTGTTGCAAATCGCACAATAACACTCTGCACTTAACAGTTTGATAGATATCCAGGTGCAAGTGCAGAAATAGGATCATTAAAGGATCAGTAAATTTTACTGTGTTTCTACAATGAAACCAGAGCAGCTCTTCTGTCTGTAATGCTGACTCTTTTGCTTTAGAGATAGGCATTGATTTTGCAGCTGTCAATTTGTGAGAACAGTACACATAATTAAAATGACCCACGCCATGCCAACAGTTTACATTGTGTAAACTCTTGGCATGCATACTCGTCAGACCTCACACGCAGGCCCGGGTGACGATTTTGACGTTACCTGGCTGAACTGATGATCCCTCATAGACTTGGGGATGTAACTGTGTGTTTGTGCGTCTGTGTGTTTTCATATGTGGTCAAAAGTAATGGCATCACTTGCAATTAGAAACCTCTGTGACATCGCTGCACTTCATTGTGAGAACAGATCCTGATCACATTAGAACGACTCACCGGGGACCAGAGGAACGCCAGACAAGCACGGGCGTGCACTTGAAATGCGTGTGTGTGTGAGAAAAAGACGCCGAAAAAAATGGAGGGAAGCATCACATGAAAAAACAAAACATATTACTCAATTTCATGTCCAGACCCTGGAGAATGGAGGGCCGGGTCAGTCTTACGCCAAAGACGTAAGCAGATAAACAGAAGTAATTTTTTTGTATATGTGCTATGACGACAGCACTCACATTCACTGACGCACACAAACATGCACAGACACACTGCAGACTGAAAATAAAAGCATCTGTACCTGGACATCTATACAGCTTTCTTGCCTGTGCAATGTCTCCTTTACTGAGCCTGGTCCGCTGACCAATTGCAGGCCGGACCCCATTTTCATCTCTGGATGGAAGGATGGTGTCGAGGAACATCCCGCTTCAGGAAAGAGAAAAGAGACAACATGTAATATGTCATTGCAACACATCAGTAAAATTAAACAACAATCTAACAGTATGGACAAGCAAACACTTATCACCCCACCATTGCAGTTTTGTGTTTTCTCTAACATGTGCATTGGAACTGACTGGGGAATGGGAGGGCTTATATAAGCGGGTATGGCGCAGATTAAAACGCATCCTCAGTCGGAAAAAATGTAAAGTAAACCCATGACACTTTCTGCTGCCAAATCCAAACTTTTTTCACCATTTTAAATGGTGCAGATGTATAAAAAAATTGGAAAAGATTTCTTAATTCTGAAAGGCTTCCATCAGCTTCACTGCATCATGTAAAAACATCCGATTTGAGATGAAGTAAATGTGCTAAAGTCAACACAAGCACAGCTCAGTAGGGGACACATTTCAGTGGTCACAAATCTCCTTTAAATGCAAAACAAATCATAAAACCGATTTTTCATTTTTTAAAGTTGCTAAGCAAAAACAAACAGTATGAAATACATGACATATTGAGGAAGAGCATGGTAATGACAGGTGAAAATAGTTTGTGTTACAATAGAGTTTGCCATTTTGACTCATGCACTTTTCTAGACGCCCCTCTGAGGTTCATTTGACATCATAAAATCAGACTGGACATTAAACAAGCTTTAGCCTGCCAGCTACCTAGTGTAAGCAATGTATGATGCCCAGCTGAACAGATGTAAGAATTGTGCAATCAGGTGGATTCAAAGCTAGAGCTCTGTGTCCTGCTGCCTCCAGCAGCATCATCTCCTGAATCAAACGGAGCATTTATGGTAGTGGGAACTATTTCCTGCTGTGTAGGTACTGCATGTGAAAAAGATCAACTTTGGACAGGGTCCCAACCTGATTCTCCTGACGTTATGTAGAGATCATGTGAGAAAGAAGCTTTTGACGTGTGGGCAGGACACCTAAAAATTGTTAATTGGCAATTATACCCACGCTGGTTCACAGTGTTTCTTGTTGTGTTACTATGTAAGTCAGGTAGAGTGTTTAATTTATGCATGGCTGATGTTTGCGCACGGAAAGACAGACTGGAGCTAACATAAACAAACCAAACCAAACAACAACAGCACAACACAGAAAAAGCCCAGACTTTACTGTCAATAACAAAATCAATCTTGGCATATCATAATCTTTGAAATTCAAACCACTGCTTACCGTGAGAAGGTGTTCCTGGCGTAGTGCATGATGCTATCAAAATCATATGGCTCCCCAAGAGAGTTCACCTCCCCTGGCTCCATCTTGAGGAAGTTATATTCCTGGCCTGGGAACCAGAAATTCCACGCACGCCGTACAAACACACACACACGCACAAATATTTGCACACATGCAGATGTAGCAGCATGAGGAGGTTTTAGTTTTATCAACAGTCAGACTGTAACTACTTAGTTTGCTTTCATAAGTGCACAAGCAAACAGCCTGCGCAACACAGCTCTAAAAAAAATAAAATGACTAAATGTGAACAGAAAGGGTATCTTGGGGCTTTTATTCAAATACTTAAAGTCCAGCAGAGCAAAATTGGTGAAAGTTCTGATATGCTTCTAAATAAAGCCATGGGTCAGGTCTGAGATACTGCTGTGTGATTTGATTTCACACCTGTCAGACTACACTATGGTGCAGAGAGGTGTGTTTGAGCAGAAGTGACAGACTGTGGTAAGAGCGGTCCAGGTGACTTCACAGTCATTAAAAGGCTCATTCACACTCACTCCGCTTCTAGACTGAGTGTGAATTTGGAAACGCACACACTCGGTCTAGAAGCGCTGCTGTTTGTCCGTGTCTAGAAACAACCTGATTGATCCCAGCAGAGACCACAGGTGTCTAATAATAGGTCTCACCTGGTTGGATGTTATCCCGGATGATGGTCACGTGATCGTCACGGTCGGGCCGCGTGTGTTCGTGCCAGAAGCCAATGACGTGGCCCAGTTCATGCACCACAATGCCAAACTTGTCACAGTTCTTTCCTATGGAGATGGCCTGGGGCCCGTTTCCACGACGACCCACATAGGAACAACACCTAATGAGGATTAGTAGGAAGTTGATAGCAGAGAGATAGGTAATTTACTACACAGTTGGCAGTGGAAATAAGAATCTGCAGTGTTATGTCCAAGTAACAATAAACGCACACACACACACAAACGCACACACATCTTTTCAGGATTTCCTGGCCTCCACTACATCCACAAGAGGAAAAGCCGCAGGATTTAGGTACATAAAACACTCTGATAATGCTGCGGTTTCATAACCCAACGCTGTGAGAATTCACATATCACTATTCAGAACACACGCATGCACATAGACACACACACACACACGCTTTCCTTCTCTTTTGCTGGTTAGCAGAGACATTCGTGCCAGGCTAACAAATCTGATTAAAGTTATCCAGTGAGCTGATTGCACGGTAAGGATCAGGAGTCACTGGAGTAGATACAGTCTCACTCTCTGCTTTTTTGTGGGGTGGAGAGAAACCATCAAAAAATTCATACAAACACACACAACAGATGTACATGTACTGTGGTTATGTGTGCATTTTCTTTAAGGTTTCTTTGTTTGTCTGATTTACACACATCCACACTGCACATCCAACCTGCGGGGTACTTAGACATCAGCTTAAAGTGCCTATTGCAGCCAACCAATCACAGAACACGAGGCAAGTGGCTTCATCAGTTAACGCATAGATATTTTCCTCACCTGCTGGTTTTTACATTTAAAAGCTAACTCATTTGGACTCATCCATGTATAACTTTTTGAGCTTCATCAGGCAACAAATATTATCATTAGAAAAAAAGAAGAAACCATTTATTTACTATGGTTGGAAGTATTTTTGATGCTTGTGGCTGCATGGCTGGAGATATCAAAAATTCAATTTCTTTTTAAGCACTTCATTGGAAAATTATAAAGATGTCTTTCACTATTTCAGAAAAAGAAAACCACAAGTTAAATTCCTTCTTTACACAAAAACACTGTCCAAAAACTTCACACATAAATTAGAATTGCTCTAAAATGGGAGACGTTTATTGTCTCACGTTAACTTTTCCTTTAAATCCTCTTCAATACTTTTCATGAAGCCATGGACACATTTTAGTCTGTGAGGTTTGATACCACAGTCTCTTAACATGTTTGCAAGAAAATTTCCAAAGGTACCGAGAGTCTGCAAGCAAGCATGTGATTGTATTTAATTCTTCAGCCATAAAAAAAAAAGCATTTCAAGATGTGACTTTGCCACAGTCACCAAGGGTATTATAACGAACTCAAACCAAAAGAGAAACCAAATTAAAACTACAAAAAAATATTACAAGAGACACTAAAAGAATCCTGAACTGAACTGCAAAACATTAATGGTGCTTATACAAGAGGGAAACAAAAGCTTTTTAAAAGCTGAACATTTCTAAGCATTTTTTTATATCAAATTTGACTCTATACATCTATATATACAGCTTTAATGTTGAGTTAAGGTAAAATTTTGCAATGCATCAAAATAATTGCTCAAATAAGTGTTAAAAGTTCAAATGACTCAGCAGTCAGAAGCAAGTCTTAGAAAATGTTATGATCTTCTTTTTAAATTTGGTCAAATTTTTGAGCGCTGTTATCGCAGGGAGAGTTATGGGATGTCATGTCTGTGACCCAGCTATGCTGTGATTGTAAATACTAATACTAAAACTACTAAAAACTATATTAAACATGGGTGTTGATTTAACTCACTGGGTTGGGCAGGTAACCCAAGGCTTATGCAAAGGCACTGGTTTCTTTCCTATTGCAATAAAAACTAAAAAAGCCCCAAATACCTAAATATGTTTAACTCTAACTGAACAAAGACAAAAAAATACATTAAATTGTATTTATACAGCACCAAATCACAACAACAGTCACTGCAAGGTACTTTATATTGGTAAAGACCCTGCACTAGTGGAGAGAAAACCCTAACAATCAGACAACTCCCTATTAACAAGCACATGGTGACAGTGGGAAGGAAAAGCTCCCATTTAACAGGAACCACCAAGGTACTGGATATTTGAATGTGTCTCTTCTGTTAACCACAATAACCAGATAATGAGCGTTAATAATAATCTATGTACACATACTGTAATAACTACACAGTCTCTTAATGTAAAACTGTGTGGTGCAGGCAGAACATTGGATAAAAAAATCTATACATAGTGAAAATCCCTCTTTCAAAAACATGATTTAAAATTTTTGTTACTCCAAGTCAAAAGCTCCAATTTTGCATCTATAAAACACTTTCTCATATAAGCAAAAGCACCAACTCTGTAAAGTCACAGTTGGAGCTGGATATCCTACTCTTTCAACCATGTGCACAACACTGTCTCAGAGCGATAAATGCCCTGATCTCAGGCACCCTAAAACCTCCCATCCAGTTAGTTGAAGTGTCACCACTGTACAAACACACTCTGACCCACCGTGCTGCCACTCGACAGAACAATGCACTTCTGCAGAATATGAACAAAAAAACTGCACGAACATACAAACACTTAAGCCAAGCGCCGTGATTGGTGGGATGGGGAAACAGGAGCAGGACAGGAAGGAAAGTAGAGCTATTGTTGAGTGACCACATCGTCTCTCTGTGTGACAAGGTCACTTGTGAACTCTAGGTACACACACAATCACAAACAGACACACATTTCCAAACCAACCCGCAGGGTCTGTAGGTGAAGACTATGTAGCTTTCTTCATCTGTCTTCTCAATGAAAGTCACGCATGTCTGTTTCTCCCAGTGGCGCATGGCCTGCTTGAACATGGCCCTCTGACTGCCTGAAACACACAAATTTTACATCCTCCTTTTACACAATCACTCATGAGTGTGTGTTTTACTGCTGATCGGGCAGCCGTCCAGCGGAGTTGCTTACCAGTGAAGTTTCCTCCTATGACGTAGGGAATGACTCCTCCAGGCCATATCCTCTCAGCTCGGGAAGTGGCTGCTCGAGGAATACGAGTTTTCACAAACTTTCCATTCTTCCCAGCTTTCCCACTTTGGCTCTTTGGACTGGCAGCTCCCTTGCTGTCATTTTTGGGGAGATAGTCTAACAGAATGGTGAGAGGAAAAGCCACAATTAATTAAGTGTTGTGTTCAAACCTAATAAATGTTATAAATATGTGGTCATAATGATGCTTCTTGTTATATTTGATCTTTCACAGTTTGTTTTAAAGGCCCACAGTAATAAAACTCAAACAGACATAATGTAATTATTCTAATACAATGCAGCTTTTTACTGAACATTTACAACGTTACAGTGAGTCAAGCTCTAAAAATAAAAGTATAGCAAACTTTCAGTGGTGCCAGATATCAGTGTGTAGACCAGAGGTTGTGGTGCAGCTTTGTCAGGTCTATCAACACTTGGAAGAACTGAAAACAAGTAAACTTGTGATGGATTCAGTCTCTAGATCTGCTTCTGGTGTCTCTATTTCCTCATTGTGAAGCACTTCATTTGCCTAAACAGCAAAACAGGCTTTTAGGGTTTGATGAAATTTCAATTTAAAATCATCCCAGAAAGATGGGCAAGTTGTCTGAGGATTCTTGGAAGGAAAAGGCACTTTTCTAACAAGCTACCATGGTTGTTACTTTCTACGATGTGATTATTTGGTGCTTCTTCTAGAAAAATCAGCTTGTCACTGATTTGTGGTATGACTTTGGGTTTCATGAGTGGGCCCTCATAAAAGTTTATGGTGTAGTTACAGCCATGTGAAAAAGAGAGCTTTCACAGCAATCTGTGAAACATGACATATTTCACTGTGTCACAAAGCAAAACTAAAGTGCAGAAGCAGAGGGTGAAAAACTTAGTACAGCCTTATTGCTTCTACTGGAATTAAGGGTTGAAATAGCAGCCAGGTGCTGCTAATTAAATGCACTTAAGTGAGTGATCATGAGCAAGTGTGAGCACCTCTATAAAACCAGAACTTTTGGCAGTTTGCTGGTCTGGAGCATTCAGCTGTGTATTAACGCAGTGCCACAACCTGGATGACCCCGCAATGCTTGGACTGCAAAAAACCCAAGAGCTACATCTGAGACTCTACAGGCCCTAACGTGTTAAACGTTAAAGTTCGTGACAGTTACAAAGAGAACAAGGAGAAACCCCAAAACTTATAGAACAATGTCTTTTGCACAGATGCAATTAAAATGGAGATGGTTACCCATAATGCAGAGCACTACATTTGGAGAAAACCAAATACAGCATATCACCAAAAAACACCTCACAGCAGCTGTCAGCACTGTGATGGAGCAGTGATGATTTGGGCTTGTTTTGCAGCCACACAGCCTGGACACCTTGCAGTCACTTAGTAGACCACGAACTCCAGTATACAAAAGTATTCTAGAGTCAAATGTGAGGCCATCTGTTTGACAGCTAAAGCTCGACCCAAATTAGGTCATGCAACAAGATAATGATCTCATGCACCACGTGAAATCTACAACAGAATGACCGAAAAAGAAAAGAATCAAGGCGTTGTAATGATGCTGTCAAAGTCCAGACCTCAACCCGACTGAAATGCTATGGTGGGACCTTAAGACGGCTTGCATAAGCAAATGCCCACAAACCTCAAAGAAGTGAAAGAGACGTTGTTATGAAGAGTGGGCCAAAATTCCTCCCCAACAATGTGAAAGACTGTTAAAGTCATGCAGAAAATGATTACTCCAAATTATTGCTGCTAAAGGTGGTTCTCCTAGCTAAGGAATCATGGGGTGTGCTTAGTTGTTTGCAGGACTGCATAATGTCCTGTGAAAATTTCTTTCACATGACACAGCATATCACCAGAACGATTCCTATTAAATTGAAAGAAAAAAAGTTCATCTCACTGGGACTGTAGCCTAATTTATGTATCTTAAATGCTTTACTCGGTCTTTATTGGTTTTTTTTTCTTGGTTGCAGCTGCAAGGGGAAAAGAAATTTTGCTTGAAAAGAAAACCACTAGGCTGTCTAGGTCATCCAGTTCCATAAACATTAATGACTAACAAAGTAAGTTAAATAAAGTCACTAAGCTCCATCATGCAGACTCAGCAGGTTTCATGAAGATCCTTAAAGTTTAAAAATCAGCATGTGATGAATTTTAGTTTGCTTACCAAAACCAAACCTACGTATTCTTTCTAGCAGAAGGTATAAAGACCCTCTCTTCTTCACAGTTTCATGTTCTTCGATTCCACCTGACAAACAAAAAAAAAGAAAAGAAAAATCAGACAATGACAGATCCTGTTGTCCTCAGGTGACCTGTTTACTTCCTTCCTTTTCAAGCTACTCTAGTCTGCAACTGATGTGTAATGAGAGTTTCAAAGAAAACACAAGACAGTCACAGTTAGAGTGAGTCCACTTACCAGATGTGTGCCCCTGTCGAGAGTGTGTGTGCATGTGTGTGTGTTGTGTCAGGTCTATCGTCCTGTCAATCTGGAACATGCGCAGGTCTTCCTCATCTAATGCGATGTCGCCCCAAAATACAGCTGGAAGTAAGAGAACATTTTCCAGTTATTATCAAATCCTAACTGTTATAAAAAGTGAAAATGATTGCATTTCTGTTGATCATCTTAGTGCATGCTTGTAAAGTTCAAACACAAAGACCCAAAGCCAAACCGTGACCAGAATCACAATGTGCTGAAGTGTAACAAATGCGTGTTTCAGTTTGAGACCAACAGGAGCCAAAGAGTGTGATGCTGTACCGGCTAATTTAACAGCACAGCAATCGAACTAAGAACAAAACAATGTTTCTGAAGTTTGTGAACTTCAGTTTTGATGCCTCAGCTTGAGAGACGGCGACCACATCACGTCACAAGTGAGAGGCTGAGGGACGCTGCACACATACACAGTAGTAACTTAACAATCACAGGTTTACCCTGTGATGATCAGTAATGAGCCGCTCTAAGCAACAGTGGGGAGGAAGAACTCCCTTTTAACAGTAAGAAAACTCCAGGAGAACCAAGATCAGGGACGAGCAGCCACCTGCGCGACCAGGTCAAGGTGAGACTATTGCAATCACGATGATGATTTAAGAATTAAACATAATTTTGTCTTTAAAAAAAGATGCTAAACTTGTAACTGAGCTCATAAACTCACAAGAAAAAATGTTTATTCAGGTAATAAATGCATTGAGCAGTGAGATAATTTCCTCAGAGACTTTTATACAGTTAGACTTCTTTTGAAACCACAGGAGTCGCCCCCTGCTGGCCATGAGATACAATGTTGGTTTAAGGCTAGTTTGTATTGACCTTTCAGACTCTGAGGTTACCTTTTTCTAAATAGCAGTTTTAATAATGGTTCATATGTATGAGGTGTTTTTACAGAAGCATTGTAGTTAATAAATTCTTGAACCTTAATTTGTACATGTTATACATAATGTCTTTGTAATGTGCAGCCATATATGATAAATGCCACAACTCAAAGTAGTGCCATTTATCATATATGGCTGCATAAAAAAACCCTAAAAAAAACAATGAAAAGTGAAAAATAAAAGTTAAGTACAAGTTAAACGGAATACTGTGTTTCAAATACCACATGTACAACAGTCTGTGACAGAGTGGAAATGGAAATGTTTGTTTCGTTCTACTTTTATTTAACACATGGGAACAGAAAGAACTTAAATGTACCTGTAGTCCTATTGTAAACTAACATTTCAAGGTTGTTACAGCAGGGATTTATTTGTTCTGAAGTCTGATTCATGTTCAAAGTATTTGACCTATTACAACCTCCAGTTCAGTGGTCGCGGTTTCTCGGATTAGGGAAATACAAATATTCTTTTGTTACAGTCTGGGCAGCTGATAAGGTAGATGTCACACATACCAGGACATTACTCAGTGACATCCTATACTTTTGAAGTGATGACTTAATTTAACCCTCTGGCAATCAACTGTCTAACTTCCTGCATAGCAAAACAATCAATTGCCAGAAGCTCCGCTCTAATATACAGAAATCTGTATCTAATATAAACTCAGAGATCAAAGCAGCTGCCTATTGCTACTTAACACACACACACACACACGCGCACACACGCGCACACACACACACACACACACACACACACACACACACACACACACACACACACACACACACACACACACACACACACACACACACACACACACACACGGCTATCTTCAGTGTTGGGTGTAACATGTTAATCGTGTCTAATTGTGTCACACTACATTTTTCAGTAACACAGTAATGTAACACATTGCTGCACTAAATTCAGTAATCAGATTACAGTTACAATTACGTAATCACTTTACAAAGGTTCCTCAGTTAACTGCATACTGGGCAAAAAAAAAAAAAGAAAAACATATGAAAGGTGTCTTTTTCTTCTTGCAAATACAACATCAGCTCTCCGCAAGCAGCTGCACAGACAGCACGTTAACACAAACTAGTCAAGAATCCAGAATGGCCTTAAAGTTGAGCGCATGCTGACCCCAGCCAAGCAGCCAGAGCCTGAATTTGAACAGGTAACAAAGACAATGAAGAGCAGTTAGGCTTAAAGCCTCCTTTACACCTGTACATGTTTCTACAGTAGAATCACTGTAGCAATTACTTTGAAGTCTCTTTGCTCTAGGTTCAAACTTCGCTTTATGTTCAAATTTAAACACTGTAAAAAAAAGTGTGCGTCCTCATTAAGTGATCGATGTGTTAGCAGGTGGGGCTATGGTTTATATGCATTTCAGGTCGTGTTATGAAGTAATGTATAAGTAATGTAACAAGTAGTGTAACGAATTACTTTCTCCAGGTAGTAATTAAGTAACTTCAGCACTGGTAACAGTGGCTGTTACAGTGGTCTGAAATCAGGACACTCACTGCTCTGCTGTTTTCTCTCTCTACTCCTGCCCTTGCACCACTGACATCCTCTCTTTCCTGGACAAATGAGATATAATCTATCAAGCCTGTTCTGGGGCTACCTCGTGATCTTCTACCAGTTACTCTTAATGAAAGTGGAAACATCCGATCGGATGCTCAGACCACTTCAGTGGGTTCCTCTAAATGCAAAATAGGAGTGGCTCCAGTCTGTGCTTCCTTAGGAGGTTCAAGCTACAAGCGCTCCATTTTGGTGTTTACGTTTCAACAAAAGACAACCACAACATATTAGCCAAGAAAACACAAGGGCTGTATTTAGGAAAACTCCAAAATCTCTAAAAGCTCCATGAACAAAATGCAGGATTTCTGAAAAAAGGACCTGAATATGGCTGTGCACCTGCACTCCCCATTCATTCTCCTTTCAACCATCCTGCTGAGAAGAACAGATTAATGTTGATGATGATGACTTTCCCAAGACAACCTGAGAAATTACTGACAATGATGCTTAAACTTTACTCAGAATTAAAATTAAAAAAACAGTCCAAAAACCTGTTTTTGCTTCATTTTTTGATATATTAATGAGATTAAAGAGAAAACATAAAATGTAATCATTTCAGGGTGACCCTGAAAACAGATAAAAATGTGCATTTATCTATGTTTGTACATGAAAAGGACAAATCAAAGACTTAATTAGAACTTTTGGTCCAACATCACCGTCAGGGAGCATGCTGCTTCGATTTTTCAAATGTCAGGTCTACAGGCGAGCTGCAATGATACCTTGATACCTTTGAGAAGCTACACGGTGGCAAAAACAGCTGCAGTGCACGTACTGTAATAGACCTTCCCTCCTCAGTCTCTTCATCACCTTAGTCCAACACACACACACACATACACATAGACACACACATAAACACAATTACCCCGCTAGCTTGTAACAATGGACAACTGAACGATAGTCATCTCTGAGTGATTAGCTGAGCTGAGTTATTGGCCTCCACAGGGATTCAAGACACTAATACACTAACAATGGCACGGGAGAAGATTGTCACTTAGCTAATCGGGATTGCCGCTAAAGGAAAAGGGGGTCAGGGTGCCATTGTGCTCAACTCGGCACTATTGTTACAGAGAAGAGCAAACCACTGCGTCCATAGATTTATGAATAACAACATCAGATGCAGTCTGGGAGTGTGTGTGGCTTAGTGGTGTTTTATATTTTGCTTAGATTGGAAGGATAGCAATGTAAATTAGAGCTGGATGTGAAGTGATGTGTTTATTTTATATATATATTATGTAAAAAGTCATCTTTAAAACCAGAAAGAGCCAGCATCTGATCAGGCTGCCTGAGGTAGCTTGAAACAGTAAAAGAAATAGATGTGCGAAGATATGCATTTATTAAATGTTAATGTTAATGTTAATCGCTGCTTTTATTGCATAACTTACTGAATGCATATTGTACAATCAAGAGAGAGCAACGAGCAGCCGGCTTTGTTCGCACAATAGTCCAAAGTAGTCAACACCAACAAAAAGCATCAGAATTTAACTTCTGAAAGTCTGAAAAATTAATTCTTTTCAGTCTTTCTTTAATTAATCTTTCATGATTCAGTGTCTTGGTTGCTAAATCTGACTCAAACTCGAGCTGCAGGTGGTGGTTGCTACATAACTGGGTTCATGCTGAACTTCACAGAGATGACCAACCAGTTTTTGGTATTTTAATGAGGGTAGTACGTCACACAGCTTGTGCACAGTTCAGCTTGGAAAGAGATTTGTTTAGGAAAATCCATTCTTCTTTTGTCATGAATGGTACTAATCAAACTTCTAGCTGTCATTTTTCGAGTATTTGCAGCTTGGTTATTTATGCAAGACTGAATGCAAAACAGACTCTGCTATCCCTTTAAATATATTTTTTCCCTGGGCATTTTATAACAAAAGTCTGGATTGGATTAATCCTTGGTTGAAAGGAAAACCATTTAAAAACATATATAAAAACAGGTTTAATAGTATGTGAAAAGGCTGATCTGGGTGTGACTTTGACGCATAAAGTCGCAAAAACAGCACAATTACACCAGCACGTTTTTTAAGATGTGGTCTGGATAGGCCTATTAGAATTGTTATTTATGACACCAAACTGCTGTGGGTGTCAAAGTTTTCCTCTAGTATGTTCTCTGCTGTCATAGTGAGCCACAGAATGGTGAAAAAACAAAAAACACTGAACAAACAATCGACTTAAATCTGCCACTTCAACAGCGAAAGGGCAATGTGACAATCCTCATACAAACACAGTCTGCATCACCTTGCATGTGCATTGGAAAAAGACTTTCCCTTCATTTTTGCTTCTATTTGTGGGGCAGCGTGAATGTGACAGTGTCCTGAGATTACACTTCTCTTGGCTCTGAACATTTCAGGACAACAAGGGAAAAATATAAGGACTAAAAGTTTTCCAGAGAAAAGGAGCTGACACAAGCAGAGATACAAAGTGAGAAGTGGAGGGGGAGTACAGTGATAGTAAGTTTGGCCCATTGATTGTTGGGGTCTTGTTAATCCATAGAGATACCATAAATAGCCCAAAGTCAAGCCATGGGGTGAGGAGGGATGAGAACAGTGATGCAGGGAGATGCAGGAGGAAAGGTATTGATCCAAAAACCCCAGGACGTCCCAGGAGGCCTACATCATGCTGACCAGGGCCTTACTGTTCGCCCTTCAGCAGGGGCACTGCAGCAAACACACACAGCAGCACACAGGGACACACACACACACACAACAGTAATGCACCAAACACAGTCTGAGAGGTAGAGTCATCACTACTCACACGTATTCACCCCACCAGCCCACCATGTTGCCAGCTAGCAGCTAGACTGCTTTGTGTCTTATTGATCAAGCAGACACAGCTGAAGTTGGCTTTCTGCAAGTAATTCTGCAGCCCGACAGCAATTGTCCAACAGACGCAAGCGTCACTCATTGTCATCTGAACAAAGCATGCACACACTGATGCAAAAGAGCAATCAAACATAAGCTTTTAATACAATGATAACACAATGCGATTCAATTAGGATTTAAATAAAAAATAATAGCTGCCCTGTTTTAGTAATGTATTATTTTTCCCTGCTTGAACTTTTATGGTTGTTTATGATTGTTTTGTGATCACCAGATGGAAAAGATTTTTGTTTTTGCTTGGGTTTCTCTTAAACTAGTTTAAACACTCACTGAAGCAGTCGTTGCCATGTTCATTTGAGTACTGCCACAGAAATGTTTCACTGCATTATCTTTCCCAGTAGAGTTTGTGATAAAAGCGTTAAAACTGGAATGATAATATTAATCCTAATGCTATCAGTGAAATGCATTTTTAATGTCGATTAATGTATGATTTGTAATTTCTAACTACGCTCAAAATGCGAGTGCAAAGAGGTAGAGAAAGAGCCTATAACTATAACTGATGAAGTTAAACAAGAATTCAAAGCAGTTAGATCGATGTGATTATTTCCTGTGTAGTAATGCTTGTCTGGCTTCAGCTTTGTAACATACCATCTGTTTTCAGAACAACCAGGTTTTAATTAAAAAATAGTCTGATTAATAAGTATGTGTATCTATAAATGCTCAAAACACCCTCAACACACAGCTTACAATATCATAGACATCTGTAAAGGAGAATCTACATATTATTCATTGCATCTATGCTGATTTATTCATTATGCTTTCACTACCCTGAAAGTGCAGGTCTATAGAGAATGAGGTCAATCTGCTGTTATTCCATGGAATGAGTTGCAACTCAGATGTCCAGTTAGCCCTTTTAATTACTTGGCAGGTTTGTAACACAGCCACTGATGGCCACGTTCCAACCAAACAAGGCATCATGGGATTGCTAAGAGCTACGCTAACAACAACAGGGGCGTTTCAGGCATTGAAAATTGAATATGTGACCAGAGAACACCTTCATTACCGCATCTGTCGGTACGGATTTATTGTGCAAAGTTTCCAAAAAGACAGAGAGACTCGAGGCTTCATTACGAAGCTTTTAAAAAAAGGTTTTGATCACATCAGAGCCCTCGTTTAAAGGAGACGCCAGCAGCTTTCAAGGCATGAAAGTAAACTACTGAGTTCTCAAGATATTTAATCTGTCGCATAAGACATTGTCAAACTAAGATGGTGAAAATGCAGCTAGATTAACTGGTTTTTTTAAACAGATTTGTTTGCTTGAATGTTATTTGTGATAAATGTAGCAGGTTTTTTTCTGTACGTTTTGACTGCACTACAGTACAGTACACAATTATGCACTACTGAGTTCTACACTCATGCTGTACTCACTGGGGTGTATCTAACACAAACACACATACACAATGACCGCACACACACACCTCACTAAGCTCCTCATTAAGCAAATATAAGGTCACAGTGTAGGTGGGCTAAGATGTGGGCGTCCATGTGTGTGAACATGTGCATGTATATGAGCCCGTTCACTCGTGTGATATTATTATGCTTTATATAAATGTGGCTGCGAACGTGCCGTTATATTAAAAAAGAGATTATCTCGGCCCCGTTTGAGGATTTTCTCCAAAACTAATCATTGTGCAAGCTGCTTTATCTACTTTAACCCTTCGCGACCAACAGCAGGTGCTGCAGTTCGACACTGATGGTGCCGGAAAAGGTCACGATGAGCCAAAGTACCAAAAACGCAGGCCTCAAAGCGTTACAATACGGCATGCTTTTGAGCTGAGAGGCTTATGAAGTGGATTTATTAAATTGGTGTTCCACCCAAATATCTGTTCACTATTAAAAACTCAGCTTTGTTAAGAAGGAAATCTGTGTTTATACTGTAAAGAACCTGTTTTGTGCATTTTAAAAAAATATATACTGTGTGTATGCTCTGTTGTGTAGTGATTACCACATTTGCCTTACACATGAAAGATTCCCGGTTCCAGACCAGGAGGAGACATGAACCCAGCCTCAGGGGTCGCAAGCTGGTGTAATCCTAGTGCCGGATAAACAGGAGGGTTGCATCAGGAAGGGCAGCCAGCGTAAAATTTGTGCCAAATCAAATATGTGGATCCATCCGCAGTGGTAACCCCTTGGGAAATAAGGGAGCAGCTGAAGATAGTTCCTTTGCGTTGGTCAGAACTGGATTATCACACTTTGATTTACCCATTGGAGCTCCTGATATTTTGAAGCATTACTTCACTGTCTGGCTTCACATTGTTTTACTTCTTTAGGCTCAGCCTCGATTTAAACTCGACTCTGCTACGAATGATTCTGTTTTAAAGGAAGTCCTGGATGAGCAAGCAGCCTGTGTGATGAAGGCCAGAATCAAAAGCATTACCAGGACTAAAGCAATAGTGCGTAAATACTCAAATGGAAGCCATTCATATTGGCTTGTTTTTTAAAGATTTTAACTGAAACATGCAGTAGAGCAAACCAGTGCAAAGTGAGGGGAAATATCAATAAGCCTGGAAGCTAACATGATCTGTTAAGTGTAAAAGGGGAAAAAATATGATTACATTAAAAAGCCTAATATGGATTCAAGATTTCCATGTCCCTTGTAAGAGACAACGGTGATACCGAAGATTAAAAAATGGATATAGATGCTTCCACTGGTTTGTCAACTAATATTCTGAAACCTCGACTTTTGCCCATCACCATCTCGGTCTTTTAAAGTTAGGCACGACAAGTGAAGGCTGGAGCTGACTGAAAGACTTGGACACTGCTCAATGCAACACCAAAATCTTTAAAATCAGCTCCATGATTTTTTTATACCAAACTGACAAAAAGCTTTATGACTTAGAAACTATGAATCTTACAGTTTCAGTATGTATTGTCAATATGTATAAAGTACCATATAAAGAGTTAAAATATCATGTCACATTTGACTTCTGACCTCACTTTTACACTTCTACCCCAAAGTGTGTTGTATGTTTAAAGACAGTGTTGCTAAGAGAAAGAGAATGAGCTGCCTAGTTAGTCATAGTGATATAATATCATATACTAAGATCAAGTTATTCATGTCAGGTCATTTACAAATCAATGCCTGTAATCTCTTATCTGACTTTTACTGCACTACAAACGTCTTGAATTTAAAAACCCAAATGAATTTATACAAAATACAATATTTCCTTTAAAGGTAAATATTGGAGAGTGATCTGCCTCGGTGAGTTTGCTTCTTTTTATCTATTTTACTCCTAATTTACAAAGTTTGCAAAAACCATATTCAGTAAGTTTTGAAACTGGTGATTGAAATCATAGATTTCCCCAGGTTAATACATACAGAGGTCATAAATAAGTAAATAGTCTTATGGTCTTGTATAACATTCGACTGATTTTACCAACTAAAGGAGTCAGGCGCCCATGACCATTCCAAAAAATACAAGTTTAAAGCACTTTCAAGTTGGCCTTCCTTACAGAGCACACGGAGGGGGCTTGTGACACAGCTTATGTGTGACACAAGCCCACGTATCAACCTTCGTAACGTTCACAACACTCTGATCGAACATTAGGTTCAAACACAAATTGTAAAGTGTTGAAATTCCTGGAGATGTTACATGGATTGTCTCTATGGATTTTTTTTATCCCGAAACCCAAAATAACTGCTGTGAAACCAAACTGTCCACAGCCCCCATTGTCCATTGTGAAGCAAAGTATGACTTTGAGTAGCACTTGAAACTAAAACGGCCGTTTCTATTCTTCTTTGAGTGTTTAAGATGGAATACTGACGAGCTACTGCACTTGCTGCAAGGTGCTGGAATGTAAAGAGATGCAGCAGTTTTTCTATCACTGGTCAAAAATGTACTTCCAGGGGGGGAAAAAGGCGAAAAATGTAGCTGCTTAGTCCAAGTCCAAAAATGTTCATACCCACACCCTGCTGCAAGTAGGTTTGACAGAGAGAGACACAGAGGCAAGAGACAAGAGTGACATGCAATAGAAAAAAATCCTGAATAAAACTGGGTATTTACAGTATGTTGGTGAGTAATCACTGAATTGAAACCATAATTAGAAACTTTAAAATCACCAGTCGCGCTGAGGTCTGACTCTTAGGTCCACACAAAACACGCAAACTCTAATTATATGTTTTTACAGACGTAAATATAGTCCCAGACACTGACAAAGACCCAGTTACACACTTCTACACTGACACATCACTGTGTTTACCTGCGCCACAGTGTGCGTGTGTGTTTGTCTAGAGATTAGAATAAGCACAGTTTCTTCATCCGTGAACACAGCTGAAAACAGATGGCAGGGCCGTGAGGCACACACCTGGACGTTTGAAATGACCCCGAATGAAGTCCAGACTGATCATAAACAAATCCAGTGAACAGGAGCTTTTGTCCATTGGAGCTATTTTTAGTTTTTTCAGTAAATACTTCTAGTAGTCTATGCCAAGAGATCAAAAGCAAAAGACAAAAATGCTGTAAAATGCTATGGATGGAAGATAAAGTGTAGAAGAGCACAAATATGTTGAGTAAAAATCACCTAATCTCCACTGTTCATTGCTCAAAGGGGGTTTTCTCTTTTTTCTAAGGTCTTGACCTTAAATGTGCTGTGACCTGAGATGACTTGTGTTGTGAACTGGTTGCTGTATAATTAAATCTGAAATGAATGAAAAGATTTCAAAGGCCTTGCTCACTTACAACTATAAATTGACAGCGAGATCGGGCGAAGAAATGTTTGGTACGAGACAGAATAACACAATATCATATGACACATGCACACACTCTTACTGGTGTAACCCCCTAATCACTTTACTGTGACACTGGGATTCCTCCCTAGCGGGTCATGGGTTTGGCCAGACATTGTGACGGGACGTGATTACGGCTCGGTTTCCCGTCAGCGTGCCCCGGGTCTGCACCCAGGGAACGAGCAGCCAACGGGCCTTTAAATGCACAAATGAAAGTCATAGAACGGAGAACAATGTTGTTCTTGTTGAGATCGCAGATAGCTGAACCCAGGTGTGACTACATAGTTTCGATTACCGGATGAGTAACTTCATTTGAAGTTGGATTTCAGCGCAGTTACCATAAACGATGAGTTTCAGTTAGATCAAGTGAAGGCATGAAATCTGACAAGGCTAGCTCCATCCATACTTCAACTCTGCTGCTGTAACAAAGGCAGTTGGCTAATAAAGTATTTGTGTTTGTATATTTTTTTGTACTTTTTGTATTTATTCATACAACAGAAACAACACATTATTTAATCAAAAAGCAGACAACGTATATAGGACTTCTAGGCACAGCTAACAACAATAATAGAAGCAATAGCAACTCATACTACAAAAAATAGAAACCTTTGAGAGCAGCCATTAAGACCAGCAGAAGGCCCATTTCAGTGATCACAGATTTTCTTTTGTTTAAGTCGTAATTTTACCTTTTGCATTAAACAATTTAAGATCGTCTAATGTTTTAATTTCTGGAGGCAAAGTTATGGTAGCTACTGCTGCATTTCAAAATCATCTGACTGAGTGATTTAAAAGTTAACATTAAAAAGGAAAACATGTATGAAATTCTCAAAGCCTCACAAATTATGTTATGCTTTGGGTAATCAAGTAATAAAGGGAAAAACTATGTTGTGAAGTTAAGTGTAGAAAACCTGGTTAGTATGCTAAACTTTAACCTACATTTTACTTTTACTTTTTTCGTGGCGGTGAGCAGCACATCAGATTTCTTTGTGTTGTAGCGCTTTCCAGTGGAGCAGCCTTCACATGAGACTCAGGCGGAATTGATTGACTCACATGGGAGGAATTTTTGAAATAATCAACTTGTAGCTGTTGTTCGTCCATCAGCTTTCCCTCAAATTCCACTAAGCAGTATGATATTGAGAGGGAAATGGAGACATCGCTTGGTGAACTCTGTACAAAGGAGAAGCAGCACCACAAGGAGTCGTACAGCAGCAGAAGACCACAGAAGAGGAAAGAAGAGGTACGATGAACTGCCCTCCACAGTCACCTGATCTCAACAGTGCTGATTATCTATGGGGGCAATTAAAGACTGAGAAAACCAGAATTTATGACATCATAAGGATCCTAAAGAGATCCTTGTCAGAGATCTCAACTCAAAAAAAGATTTCTCTTTACCTGGTTTGGTTAAATGTATCTGTCTTCAGCCACAGGTGACATTACAGGCTTGCTCAGGTATATGGTCATCACTCCTGTAGGGTTAGCTTGCTTAGGCATCAAAGATTGCAACTGGAGCAGGTGGAGTGTAGGGAGGAGCTGTGAACATAGCTTTGCTGCTACAATACTTAGACAACAAAACAAGTTTGACTGCCAGGAGAAAGAGGCTTTCCTTTAGACATTAATGTGTGAATGGGTCTGATTTTTTATTTTTTATTTTTTTGCTTCTATAAATACCATCAGGGAAAGCTGGGTGACATAAAAGCACCCAGACATTTAATAATTGAACGGTGCGTGGCAGGTGGGCAATGTGAAGGCGATGCTGACTCATGGCTTCTGCTGCTCCGGAACAATGACGCTCCAGAACAAACAGTCGGCCCTGGGCATGGCCGCAGCGTTTGTGCTGAGGCGGGAATCCTGAGGAAGACTTCGGAAGCTCAGTGGCAGGAGCACTCTGCTCGGGAAAATCCTGTTTAATATAATATGAGTGAGACCACTTGCTCCCTCGCTAACACACACAGATGCAAGGCAGCCGCGGTGCCAAATGTACACATACACATGTTGCTCTAGTTTCCTTCCTACTGATGAATGGGGGAAGGGATGAACAGTAGCTGCAGCTCACTGTCACGACTTGGTGGGCTGCATGTACAGTACACAGCGAACATATACGTGCACAGGCGTTCAAATCCCAGGATCCAAGGTATGCTTGGGACACTTCTAGAAAATTTAAGTGTGAGTTCAACTCGTACTAATCAGCTGTATTGGTTATCATTACTAATTTCTTTCTCTCTATGCCACTGCAGTGGGTTTTAAATCAAACAATAAAGATGTGATTGAAGCACAGACTTTCAGGTTTAATTCAAGGGTTTCAACAAAAGCTTTGCATTAACTGTTGAGGAATTAAAGTCATTTCAATATACAGTCTCAACGTTTTCAAAGGCTCAAAATTAATTCAACAATTGATTGACAAGCAGCTCTTTTATAACCAGGTTACTGCTGTTCCTTTATGACAAATTAAGCAGATAAAAGATCTGTATAATTAGCCCAGTGCATTCTTTAAAAAAGAAGGAAGCCTGAAACACCACAGACGATAACTAAAGTGGAAAACCATAGAATTATTCCCATTGTTAAGAAAACCAACAACAACAAAAGCATGGAGAAGGAGGGAAACAGTTCATTATCAAAGTATGCCACATCATGTATAAACCATGTTGGAGGTAACGTTATGGCGTTAGACATGTATTCCTGTTTGTGCAACCAGGCTACTAGTGTTTTTTATTGATCATGCAACTGCTGATAGAAGTAGCAGGATAGATTTTGAAGTGTACAGGGTTATATTCTCTGCTCAGACTTAGCCAAATGCTGCAAAACTGATCAGACAGTGCTTTACAGTGCAAATGGACAATGACCTAAAGTATAAAGCAAAAACAACACAATAGCTTCTCCAGGCGAATAAAGGCCATATTCTTGATTGGCCAAGTCAGTCTTCCGATCTCATCCCAACAGAGCAGCTTCTAAGTTATGGAAATGATGACAAAGAAACCCACAAACAAGCAGCACCTAAAGGTGATTGCAGCAAAGGCCAAGCAGAACATTTGAAGGTAGAAAGTGTACACACGCATAACATATTGCATGGATATATGTATGTATAATGTTCATCAACCTGTATAACAACATCAGATTTTTTCCCTCAATATTGATAAGAGCACCTGGTGTGCATCTGCAAGCCACTTTGCAACCTCCACCACAGCTCCTCCTTTTCATGCTACAGTATGTCTGACTTAATCCGTGTCCTGTTTGTTTTGGATTTGTTTTGTTTGACGCTCTTTCTGCTGTCCTTCTTGACTGAAACAAACCTATCCACGAGACTTTCAAGCAAGCACACCTTGCGTCTGGTTCTGTGGTGAACAAGATAACGCAATTCCCTCAGTCTGTGGCGTACACTTAAATGGTTCTTTAAATCCCATGTGCCAGTATCTGCATATAAAATGAGAAACTGATAGAACAGATCACAGTTATTTTACAGTAAAGTACAGTGTAGTATGGTACCTTATATATTCTACCATCACATCTGAATGAGCGTCAGCCAATATGAAACAGTTTATGAGATGATCCCTCCAAAGAAAGGTTGAATTGAAGACTGTGATGTAACTAGCCACGTTACCTGACTATGTGCAGTGACAATCTGCTTTAGGTGCACATGATGCAGAGAATAAACAACTTTGGTTCATTCATTAATTTCATTCATCCATTCTCCAAACTGCTTATTCACATTAGCATTGTGGGAGGCCTGAGGCTATTCCAGCTTTCAAAGGGCAAGTGGTGAAGTACACCCTGGACCGGGTGGCGTGGCTAACGCAGAAATATAGACGTTGGCAACTGTGGCAGACTTTTAGACTCACTGCTTAATCTGACATGCATGACTTTGGGAGGAAGTTGGAGCACCAGAGAGAACCCACACAGGCACAGGAAGAATATGCAAATTCCACACAGACGTGCCCGTGCCGGCCGGTGGATTCAAAGCTAGGACTTTCTTGCTGTCAAGCAACAATTCTTAACTATTTTGCCACTGTGCCACCCCTCCAACAAATTTTGCTTTAAAAAAATGTGTTGTAACACCTGATCTCAGTGATGTGTGTCCATAAAAAACAACACATTGTGCCCACACACACTCCTACGATGCCCGACTATTGTGTTTAAAGTAGAGAAAAGGTAGTTATGTCTCGGATTCCTCCTGAAGAAACGACCCACAGCCTTTAGATACCGAGGTTTGTTTAGCTTTCACTCGATGTGTGTGAGGATTTTATGAGAACAGTGATTTGGAAGGAAGCATGAATGACTCTTGAGTGAGCGTAGGGGCACATACGTGTGCGCATTTGTGTGTGTGGGCGTGCGCGTATGTGTGTCATCTCCAGCTGAGTAGCAGGATGCAGACAACCAGGAAGAGATAAGCGCGGGTGAATGGAGGGAGCTTAGCATGTGTGTGTGTACCGTGTGTGTGCGCATGTGTGCATGTGTGTTCGCGTAGGGAAATCACTTCACAAAGGCATGGAAGTGTGTGTTCCCCTGTCTACCAGCGCGGGACTCGGAGGAGATAAGCAGACAGCCAAATATTCCCCTTGTGTTTTCCCAGCAAAAACAGGAGGCGGAATACCAACCACTCAGACCGATGCCATGGGGTCAGGCGTGGAATGAGTCGCGCTTCCACTTCTTACAAGCTGCACATAGCTGCCAAGTCAGTGCATTAATTGCAACACGATTACTCCAGAAAATCTCAGGAGACAGTCAGATCTGTGCGTGCGAGTGGGTTTAAATTCAGCTGCACATCAGCAGACACTCATGTGTGTCTGTCAGAGGCTCTGCAGGCTCACACTGAAACATTTGTGTGTCTGTATCTGTGGCTGTATTAGCATATTGAAAGCTTGTATTTCAGAATGTGCAGGTAGATATTAAGACATGCTCCCACACAGTATTAAGTGGGAAAGTTACAGACACCAGGTGGTGAGGATGCAGGCATAAAACAAAAACAGGATCATTTACTCATTTGTATTTACAGTAGTGTTATTTTTTAGCCCAAGACTTGTGCAGCTAAACAATAAACTGACACCATAAAATGATGAAAACTTTGCAAACTTTGAGCCGGATGAGAAGATAAGCAAACTGAATCTGCCGATGAGCATCATGCAAAACAGGCCAAAGCTCCAGAGCACCCTCCACACCAGTGGCTCTCAATTTTTTTTCCGCCTTCAGAACCCGAAAAAACAGTTCATTGACCCCACCACACACACATGCACAGCTTTTAGCAATTATTAACAATAAAAAAATGACCCAAATTAAATTTTAGAGAAATAAAGGTCATCAACATTGCATCACCAGACTCATATTTATTATCTCTGCACAAATCCATCCATCCTCTTCCGCTTATCCGATCCTGCACAAATCATTCAAGTTAATTACATATTTTTTTTACCTTGGTCGTCCACACCCCACCCACAGCAGTTTCATATCTCACCAGTGGGGCTGGATTCACAGTTTAAAAAACCTACACTGACTCTGAGATGTTATGGTTTTGTCATTTTCTTATTATAAACCATATCATCAGAGGAGAAAATAAAGGGAGAATGAAATTTGGGGACTCAGTATTTAATATAAATGAGCTATACATGTTCAAATGATGTAAAAAGGTGCCAATTGTCAAATGTCCAGTAAAACAGAAATGCCTAAAAGCAAATGGCACTTGTAAAATTATAAGGCTTATAAGATGAACATATGTGTTGATTATTAGGAGTGTGTGTGCCTGTGTGTGTTTATGCAATTTGCTGCAAGAAATCTCAGCAGCTGAGTATAGAAGGTTCTTTATGTTCGTCGATATTTTCAGAAAATAAATACATTCGCTGTGTTTTTTCTCTCAGTTATTTTAACCTTAAAGACTCGCTCGGTCTCGCAAACATGCGTAGACTTACGGACTCCCTTTAACCTGCCGGGCTCCCATCAAAACACACACAAACGCATGAACGGTAAGTTCTTTGCATAGCTAAAAGCCACAGAGACATGGGATTGCAGAGTCAACATAAAAATCACCCACATAGAGATCAGTGTAACATGCACATGAGCAAACACACATGCAGACACACACACACACACACACTGGCCAGTGTCCACGGTTGTCAGGTTTGTGTATTTGGTATGTGAGGAATGTGTGTTGGTCAGCTTGCGGACGCTTAGCGCTCTGGGGTGGAGTTCTTATCAGTCCAATGTGTCATCGCAGACAACATTAAGTACCACTAAAACACACATGGACATGCATGTACACAAACACACACGGAGAAAGACACACAAAGTCAGGAGGGTGTAACCCCAAACAAGGATCCAGATTTTAAAAGATGCTTATTTATTTTACACCCTCCCAACATCCCTCTCATAAAAAGAGGAGAGGAGAGGAGAGGGTCAGAAAAACCTTAAAAAATATATCAAAAAAATAGTAAGTTAGCTTATGAAATTCATTGTTCTAGGATTAAAAGCAAGAAGATCTTCACACATGTGTCCCGTTGTTGGCGTTTTCTCTCTAATTTTGGAGCAAACTCAAGCACCTTGAGCCTACTGTGATTGTGAATTGCTGCTCTATATATGAAACTGAACTGAACTGCATTTTCGCTTTTACCGAAGACACAACTACTAGGTGCCAAATTTTTCTTATTAATGGTTTGTGCACTTCAGGGATCATTAGGGGAGGTGCCAAGTAGTGGCCAAGGATGGCCAGGGCCACCACACAGTGGTCATCCAACACAACACAGGATGGAGCTCCACAGGGCACTGTGCATATACTCATCAGTCCTGAGGTACATGTATTCTTCTGTTTTACCGGAACACCTTTTTGCAGAACAATTTCTCCATGACTTTTGTTCCCAAATGAACAAAAACATAAAACCTAAGAAAAAAGGTAATAATTTTATAGCTCATCAATAATTAAAAATTAATAACTTGAGCAGCAGCACAAGCTTGTTTTCATCAAGTGAAGGTAAAAAAAAAAAAAGCATTAGATGTACTGTATGTATAAGATAATAAGAAGAGTGAGGACTGAATCTAATTACTCTTTGGCCTACAGTCATTTACACAGTGACTGGTGGTAAACACCATTACCTCACAGCAAGAAGGTCCTGGGTTGAATCCACTGGCCTGGTGGGCCCTTTCTGTGTATTTGTATGGTGTCTTGGTGACTCCGTGGGTTCTCTGCCGCATATTTGGTTATTAGTGATTCTTAATTGATTATAGGTAATCATTGGTAAGTGTGTCTGTCTGTTTCTCTGTCAGCCCTCTAATAGGCTGGTGACCTGTAAATAAATGGACTGATTCTTATATAGCGCTTTTCTACTCTCCCGGAGTACTCAAAGCGCTCTATACAACATGCCTCATTCACCCTATCACACAAGCACTTCTAAACTCAACTAATAAGCATTCACACACCGATGGACGCATCGGAGGGCAATTTGGGGTTAGTATCTTGCCCAAGGATATTTGGCATGCAGACTGGAGGACCCAGGAATCGAACCACTAACCGTCGAATCAGTAGCTGATCTGCTCTACCACCTGAGCCACAGCCACCCCAGGGTGCACCCTTCTTCTAGCCCTAGTACAGCTGGAAGAGGCTCTCACAAAAATCGTAACCATTAATTGGATAAGCAGAAGAACATGGATGATTCACACCGCTGAAAACGTAATAATACCAGTTTCTATGCGGCCCTCTATAAATTATCTGGTGCTGCCATTGGTCGTCATTACACTAGTAACAGTCTAAAACATTTCCCATCATCGCCAGCCTTAATAAAATGGGAATATTTAAATGGTCACCAACAAATACTGTATTTAAAGGATATGGTCCAGGTGCTAGCAGAGGAGAATAACTAGGAGGAGAGGGACTGGTTAAGTGAGCGACTATATAAAATCCAAAATGAATCTGCAGGCTTTGCGGTGAAAAAGACAAAGACACCCCCTATAAAACACCTATTAAAAAAAAATACACTTTTTATATATAAAACCAACTTTAAAAACTGGCAACCACTCGCCGACACAATCGACACATTTATTTTCGATCTAGTGAAAGATTTTCTCTCTTTTATTTTTTACACACAAGAAACTCGTTCATAGCCTATTAAGCCACATCAGGGTGTTACTCCACAACAACTACGTAAATGTTAAATGTTTATCACGTGTGCACGCGCGTGTGTGTGAGAGACAGAGCATGAATCCGCGCCTGTGTAAATCCAGCTGTTATTTTTATCCCTGTTATTAGTTGACTTGACATCTGCACACGCGCGCAAACCTACACATCCATGCGATCCATGCGCGCCACCAATATTTGGACTCTGGGGGATGCTCGAGCTGAATGTGAGCATGTTTGTGTGTTTGCATGCATTGAAAAGTGCATCAGACTTAACGTGACCGTCACCGTGGCATGCACGTGGCATGCATCTGCGAGATCGCCACAGACACCGACACCGGTTATGCGGTTATAGGCAGAAGCGCGCTGTCATCCCTCATACACACATGCACGTGCCGCCTCGGAGCCAGCTGTAGGAGGGCAGGATCACCGCGACCAGAGTAATAAATACAGTTCTTGTGTTACTTTTATAATTTAAAAGCTAAAATAAAGTAAAATGACTCACCAGCTTTGCAGGGGTCCTTGTAGTCAATGGTCTCCGCTCTCTCTTCCTCATAATATTCATAGTCTGGCTCCTCGTAGTCGAAACAATTACAAATAGTAACTTTGCCCCAGAAAGTCAAGCCGGCAAGCACCAGTGTGATCCAGCGCATCTTAGCAGCAAGTGCGGATGGCACACGGTCCATCTGAAGACTGAAATAACCAAATAACGGCCTCTCTGCTTGTCTCCTCCGCTACTGAGAGATGGACAATCCAATCTCCGAAGCACGGCGTCAAGAATTTATCGGGCCATCTTGAAGATTGGCGTCCTTTGTGACAGTCTGTTTGTGGATGGTGTAGGTTGTAGTAAGTTACCCTACTCCGACTGACTCTCCTCCATGGTTAAAGTACGCTGAGGGCTCTGTGCGTCCGTCTCTCAGTCAGCAAAGTGTCCGCTGAGAAGCTCCGCTGTCCTCCGCTGTGGCTTCGCAGGTGAAGCTGCTGCTAGACAAGCAAGAAAGAGGAGAGGTTAGAAGATCAGGGCTGGGTGATCTCTGAGCGTAAAGACGCACGGTGGTGTGTCTGCTGCTGCTGCTGCTGCACGCACGAGAATCATCCACCTTGTGTGTTTCCAACCAACACTCTTGTCTCTCGCCTAGCGCAATCTCCCTCTCTCTCTCTCGCTCTCTCTCTCTATCTCGTGTCCGGCGGTGGTACTGTCTCTCTCTCTCAACCCAAGTCAGCGCACCGCCCATTCACACACACACACACACACAACCACACTGTTCGTCCCAAGTGGTGCAGAACCACAACGTCTCTGTCTTCTTTTGTCTCCATTCACTGGACCATTCGCAGTCTTCTTCATCTTTTTTTTTTTTCATGCGCAAAACTCCTGATGCTTCTCTCTGATCTCAGCGCGCTGACCGCGGAGGAAGCCGCTCACTAATCATCGCCGGCTTAATTGGACCTTTATTCACATTGACCCGCAAAATAAAGTGAACTGGCAGTAAAGAACCGGTAGCGGTAAAAGTAACACGGTGGCCACAAATTTGCCTGTGACTCTAAGTAGGTGTTATCTGGTTATTCTGAGGCAGGTGCCAAGTAGGTGAGAGCCAAACCATAAACGCCCAGAGGCAGGTAAGCTTTACAGTCATGGCTTGACAAGTGGTCCTTTATTCTGGCCCCCTTCTGAGTTGCTCTCATAGAGAGAGGGAGAGGGACACCAGTTTTAAACCTTTGAAACTTAAATAGTGAATTTCAGTAAATAAATACTAAACGATGGCCTTTAGAGTGGGGGACAAGTAGAGACAAGAAAAATCTTTAATATGTAGAGCATAATCACATCAACCAAAACACTAAACCAGACTAGATAGATAGATAGACCAGTTTGCCATTCACCTATGATGTCTTCTCTAATCTCTCATAAATACCCTTGGCAGCAGTAGGTCGGTCAACAACAGATGAGTGAACCGAGTTCACGTGGGTTCGTGATCCTCCCCTGCATCCCTGACATCCACAGGTCCAGCGCAGCAGCCTGAGCGTGTTAGTTCATGAAAAGACCGCTAAGAGCATTTAGGCAAGAGGGGGAGAAAAAAATCCTTTACAGTCAATTTCATTTGACGTATTTTACTCTAATTTCGCACGGGCTGCAAAGTTGTCAGGAACCACCCATAATCTCCCCCAGAGCTGCCTATACACGCGCACATGCACCACGGCAGACTCCAGCAGTAAAAATAAAACCCCAGCAGTTGTTGACAGACAGTGAACACCTTGCCAGTGTAAATCCTCCTGAGACAAGCTCGCCCATACGTCTCCACAGCTTACCTGCTGCGTTTACCTGCCCGGGACGCGTTGGTTTGCTGCGGAGCCACATAGCGACCCATCGTGCTGCAACTGCGGGGACTTTCTCCGGAGTCTCAGGGGGCCTCGGGGTGTCAATCGGTACCGGCAGTTTCAAACGTGCCCGACTCCCCCCATTTATTACCGGGAGATTACCGGATCGCTGTCTCTGCCGCTCCCGACTAATCCTGCCCTCGGGGAGAGGTAGCGGCGCGCTGACGTCACGCCATCAATCCAGCCGCAAGCTGTCCACTATCCACGGGTTGGACACAAATCCCTTAGAGGCAGCACACACACACTCACACACGCAGGTCAACACACTCCCGTTTTTTGTCCCAAAATTAACCTGCCGGACAACCTGAAAGTTTGTGGGAAAGAAAAAAGGAGCAACAACCAACTCTGACAGGATGAATCTGTGTCAGTTTAATTCCTCATACTAAGATCAGGGTTCTCATATTATAAACGAGTCTTAATGGCATGAATTGCACTAACAAGGATAATAAAAATAAATCGGTAGATAAAGAAAAACTTTGGGGAGAGCAAGCAAATTGCCATCACCAGCAGGGTGTGCTGAAGCACTACTGCTTAGCTCAGCAAAAAGTTTGGCAGGTAAATGCCACGAGCCACTACTCTAAGCCAAAACGAGCTCTTGCCCTCCCACTCCACATTTTCAACCATTGTACAAAAACAAAAGACAAATGAAATTTTAATGAAATAAAAGTCAGCACAGCACCACTGGCTGACACTTGCTTGTGTATGTTTTCCAACCAAATTCACCTTCATTCAGCTTCATTTCACTTCACAAGTTTGTACTGGTCATCCATGCCTAGGGGTATCTCATAGTTTGTGACTCACTGCACTAATCGGTGTGTTTAAGTGTGTGGTTTGTTGTCAACCGCAGGTCAAATACATTCTTTCTACATCCATGTTATGCCAATGCGTGTTGATTTGCATAGACATTTGGGTGAATCTGGTGGGCATGTTGTTGTGGGAATGCATGTCACAAGACTCGTACTTACCACGAGTACAGTGTTAAAGTTATTTTGAAAAGCCTCCACACTTTACTTAGTGTGTGTGTGTGTGTGTGTGTGTGTGTGTGTGTGTGTGTGTGTGTGTGTGTGTGTGTGTGTGTGTGTGTGTGTGTGTGGTGCTTATTTGTGGTCTGGATTTCCCTCTCGAACACCTGCAAATTAACACCAGGGAAGGCATTTAGTGGCATTTTTGGCCTTTCAAGCCACTTACAGTCTGTCTGTGTGGTTACTATCCACCCAATCTATTCAGCAAAAAAGCTTCCTTCTTAAATAGGCTCCAGCTATTGAAATTAATGCTGTGTTCAGGTATTTGTGTCCCTATTTAAAGCACTTATCGATCAGTGAAACTCTGTGAAAGTACCTCGCCAGCATTCTGACCCAGCGCGCTGACCACCACCCCTCCCTGAAGCCACACTCTCTCATATCCAAACACACACATACACCCACACACAAATATCAAGAGGAACCCTCAAACAAAGCAGCAGCCCCTCGAGACTCCTCCAAGTGCTGTGGTCTGCAGGTATTGGAGCACTAATATTAGCTTTGTTTCCAATTCTACATGCAGTAGAATTGAACTTCACCAGGTTTGCTGCACTTTACTCTGACTTCAAAGATATGCATTATCTGAATAAGGCATTTGAGTGATCCACTCTGGTTATAAAAGATTGTTTAAGCTATCTTTCTCACTCATAGCTTCCCTGGTTACCTTGAATTCATTTTGCTGTAATCCATAGAAACATATCAAATCTACAGCAACATTTCCTTCACTGCCGTTGATCTATATGAGGACAACGGCCACATTTTCATGATATTCATGTCAAAATACTCCATTCAGCGATGTGCAGCTGTGATGTGCAACATATTCATAAACTTGGTGAAATACTGCTAAAAACAGAGGTTTTGACCTAAGATGTGACTTGAATGAGATTTAAAGCACGACTTACCGAGCTGAAAGAAATTTGTAATGTAAAAAATGTATGCCATGATATGAGCATACAGCTGTTTTTACTTAAATAAATAAAAACAGCTGTATGCTCTGGAAGGCAGACACAGTGGTGGTGGTGGAGCATTTAGCTGAAGAAGCAGATGTTTCCCTCAGGAACATGTCATGTATGTTATGTATATTTACCAGGTTGCCAAGAACATAAATAATACATGTACACTACAAGAGAATGAGAATCTTATTTCTGATGACCTGGTGTATCTCTTTGTTTACTGCTGCAGCAGTATAAGTAACACAACATGTAGTGGTACAATGTGACACCATGTTACTGTAAGAATTGTTCAAGTAAATATCACATGTATTTAACATCATGTTTCAGGTAGGCTTTTGCAGACTGTACCATGACGCAGCCTACTGAGAACCTCTACTGTGTGTCATAGTCTCAGGTGAATACATCATACAAATAACACAACACTTCATTTTGCTTCCATTTGTGTTTGTTTGTTTGTTTGTTTGTTTGTTTGTTTGTTTGTTTGTTTGTTTGTTTGTTTGTTTGTTTGTTTGTTTGTTTGTTTGTTTGTTTCACTTGATGCGGGATCAGCACATCATTTCATCATTTCATTCATATTTCTGACTTTTCTTCAAATTTTAGTTTCAGGCCCTTTTTGGTTAAAAGGTTTTTAAAATGGCTCATTTGTGACGTAGCACAGCTGCTTTGTAACGGAAAGCATAGCTAAACGTCGGTTAGTCATTCAGCCAAAATAAACTCCTTTACTGGACTTTAAGGCCAAAGACTTCAAGTGTCAAGTTTTAACCACAATAACAAAAGTTTTTAACAAGCCTGGGTAACTGACTCCATAAAACTGTAGCATTTTTCAACACTGATACCCTACGTAATTACAAAGACATTTCCTGTATACATTTTTTGCCCACTAATCCCTCATTTATTATATCTGTAACTTTGTTCATCCCAGCTGTCCTCTAGTTGTTGTTTTTCGCTGTGTTTTTTGTTGAAGGCCTCATAATCTATATCCTATGTTCCTATTTTTTTTTAAATGTATATAATAATTACATCTCTGTGTTTATAAATACATATAATAATTTATTTACAGCACTTTGGTCAGTGAAATCTGAGTTTAAAAATGTGTTTATAATTTGTGCCTTATAAATCAATTTTTACTTACTTACTTGCCTACTTACTTACTTTTTTGTCGGAGTTTATCACTACAAATTGCATTGTGGGAGCAAGAACCCCCAAAGGGCAAGAAAAGTTATGCTGACCGCCTTTGATCGAGCTGGAGAAACTTCACCTTTCTGTAGCTTTCTTTTCCCTCAGGGCTTACAAAGCTATGACTGCTAGTTAGCTGACGAGCTAAAGTCAACTATATACAGTAAACTATGTAAATTATGGAGAATTTTTGTAGAAAATGTGGGACTGTTGCTACTGTTCAACTTTGTCTGTGAACTGCTGCTAAAAAGTCATTTCCACCCACCTGTGTTGGATAAGTAGCAGCTAAATCTACCACAGTAAGTTGATTTTAAAACTATGAGTGCTGCAAGAAGTTACTCTACAGATTTGTTGCATTATTCTTGTTCCTTGTGTTAAAAAAAATGTGGTTACAAGAGCAAAAAGGTTTTTTTCTCCAGAAGTCCTCGATAAAATGATTATAATTTTACAATTTCATACAAACCAGTGACACACTCCGGGGCCTGATCGACCCTGGCAGGGCCTCCTTGGATGAGGGTGTCTAGTGATAATGGCCAAAACACCCAATGAATCCAAGGTCCACTACTGACAATGTGTCCAAATTTTAATATGATAATCTAGATCAGATCTCTAATCCCTGAACCTAACCAAGGAAGAAAAAAATGGCAGATTAGCTCGGGTAAAAGACCGAAAGTTGAGACACACAACGATGTGTTTCTGGGCTGCCTTTCCTCATAACAGCCATCCCTCAAGATTCTCTCCATTTAAAGCAATGCATTATCAGGGATTGTAGCATCTAGTCCTTTTACTGAATAGGACTACAGAGCAGGTAGATGGCACTCCTCTAACACAAATCCCTACATATCAAAACACCTGCTGGCTTTGAGTTTTCTTTTGAAAGAAGACAAATTTTCATATGATTTGGTGGCAAAATAATAGCAGCAGAGGAAAAGCTGGGAGCTCACTGGCAGGTTGAAGAGAAAAGTTTAGATTAATATTTCTGCCTCTCCCACTCTGTCAGTTAGTCTCTTCACCGACGGCTCGGATCATTTCTCCAACTGAATTGAATACAATTTTTATTTATTTATTTTTGGCTACAAATTATGAAATCATTTGAAAATGGTACTCGTTTCAAAACTATATAAAAGCACGCATTGCACAACCAAGCTGGTCATTTCATTTAAATGGTGTTTCTACGACAAACACTGCGGGACTCGTGAGGCACGGATGTTTTGGTAACGTTTTTTTCATGCAGCAACATATACTGGGAAAAGCAGTACCTTCACGTTTCTGCTATGGTAGTGATTGGTGATAAGAAGGAAACTCTATTGGAAGCCCTCTAAGAATACTTCTTGTTTTACATTTAACTTTACTTTAGTGGACTTCAAACAGAGTTATATTAGTCCTGATGTTAGATTCAGACCTTCCTTAGAGTCTTTTCCTGACAGTGTGCTTGCTTTCTTGGGCATATCAAAACTGTTATATAAAAAAAATAATTACCTACTCTTTTACAAAATAAAAGATAAACGAGATTCCTTGGTTTCTTAACAAACACCACTGCGCTTTACACGTAAGACGATAACCTCTACAGCATGAACATCGCACTCTTGCCCGATCTTTGTAACTTTCACTGAAGTAAATTAGTGAAAGATAAGTCTTGGATAGCTGATGAAAGAGGGGGACAGGTTAGAGGGGGACAGGCAGAGGCGGAAAATGAAGACAAAGCTAAAACGATAAGAATACCTTAGGTAAGAAAAAAGAAAATATTATGTGTTCTCCTAGGTCTGCTGACTGTGGAAGTGTCCTAAGAGGTTTATGAAATTCCTCAAGAGGGAGCAAAGAGGTGGCCAGAGACATCCATCACCTTTTGGCTAAAATGCCACAGGAAGACAGTCTGCTGACACCACAACAGAGCCCAGCAGAGGATGATGATAATGCCTGGATATTGCTCGGTAGCTTCAACAAAACGTCGAGGCAGTTTAATTTCCTCATAACTTTTACTGCTGAAAAAGAAAAAACAAAACAAACAAAAAAATCTCGAAACAACGTGAAACTTGAGGTTTTTATTTTTAAGTTCAGCAGCAAAAGAAATGAAGGCTCCCACGTATGCTCTTCTCCGTGTTACTGGAAAGTGCACATATATATGCAGCGCTCACATACAAGACACACATGGCAGCTATGTGAAGTGGCTCCTTATGTAAACAGAGCGAGCGGAGGGAAGACGAGGTGTGGAGAGGAAATCCTCTGTATAAATGCCAAGCTGTGCGTGCCATTCGCTCTCCCTTGTTCTTATTTCCTCTTTTCTGCACCTCTCATGGCTCCGATTCTGCTCCTTCATCTCTCCTCCGCTGCCTCTCGTGTGTCTGTGCGCGACTGTGCGGGTGTGCGTGTGCCAGTTTGCAGCTCACGTTCACAATCCTGGAAAGATGACACAGACCGGCTTTTTGTCTTTGTGCCACCAGAATTTGCCGACACGGGAGAAGAAGAATGAAAGCAGGATGCACATTGGTGTCAAAAGATGGCCGGAGCTGCAAGGAGGTAGAGACGGAAAAACATATGCTGGAAAAGGAGGAAGGGAAGATGTCCCAGTAAACGCCTTACTGTAAAAGGGTCAAAGGGGCTGTTGAACCTTTACGCTCTTATATACAGTGTCTTGGATTTTTCCTTAGCTGTGTCCTGCAGAGTTCATGGATATGTTATTTTTTGATCTCAAATCATTTTCTGGTACTGAAAATGTATTTAGAGCCCAGTGATGATGTATTCATCAATGAGAATATAAAAGTGACATCTACTATTGGTTTTGGACTTTGAACTGTTTTTTAGAACCAGAAGTTACCATATTTAGATTGAAGGGTGGAGCGCTAAGTTACTGTATCGTCAGTAAATTGTGCAGGTACACAGACACACGTATCAGCTCATTTATATAGGCTGCTGACTAATAAAACACTGGAATTTCACCATAGCCCCATAACCGAAGCCCAACCTTCTCAGATGGTCTGTACTACACAGCAAGCCAAAACAGAAATCTGATAATCCATTAAAAATGCCCCAAAAGTCACCGATGACTGACCCACAGGTCCAGTTCAATGATTTAAAGTGGGAGGACAGGTGACTGGCTCCAGGACATCTATCAGTCATCCTTAACTCAGTTATCCAGATGGAAAAGTTATTAACAGGAAAAACCCTCCTCACAGTTGTTGTGAAGGGGAAAACTATCCACAGAGGCCAGCACTGTGTTTCGTTTATTTGTTTGTTTGTTTGACCAAGTTGTAAAATATTCTTTTTAATTATGTAAAGTTGGGCATTATAACATGAAAGTCTATGGGGATTAACTCATTTTTGGAGCAAGCCTCAAGTGGTGGCTAGAGGAACTGCAGTTTCATTTTTTCAGCTCTCTGCGTTTCAACTTGATCAGGACACATTATGCTCCACATTTTTACCGACTGGGTTAAGGTTTATTGTTTTGTTTTTCGTTTGTTTTTTTGTTTGTTTTTTATCTACAATATGAAATTAAATGGAGAATGTCCAGACACAAGATTAGTGTGTCTGAATTTTGTGTCACTTTTATCCTCACTTTATGACACTCACTTGGACTTATTGAACTAATATCTAAGATGAATTAAAAAAAACAACTTTTTGTTGATCCAGTAATTACTGAATTACTGAACAAGAAGGAAGAAAGTTGAGTTGAATGTTGAGTTAGAATTTGGGGAACAGTAACAGACAACGCCACGCACTGAGTGAGACCGCCTTAACAGACCAACCACCTTGCTTCTCTGAAAGCTGAAGATGTTGTGTGTGTGTGTGTGTGTGTGTGTGTGTGTGTGTGTGTGTGTGTGTGTGTGTGTGTGTGTGTGTGTGTGTGTGTGTGTGTGTGTGTGTGTGTGTGTGTGTACACTAGCCATTTGCTGACATTGCACTTCTTCTGGAACTTGGTTTTGGGTGTGCACTTGTATTACTCGTGTTATGGGGACATAAATCTATTTACGCTGTCATAACGTGGAGGCTCAGCTTTGTTTTGGAGGGCAAAAAAGCAAGTTTTCATAACATGATTTGCCAAATTTTAGAAGAATTGATTTAAGGTAATGTAAGACTACACTATGGTTAAGCTCCAGGAACTTAATGTAAGTCAATGCAATGTCCTCTGAGATATGGTAACACAGCTGTGTGATCAACGTGTGTGTGCTCTGGCCTCTGCTTACTGCAGATATGCTTCCTATCAAAAAGGCTATAGAAATATGCAGTGTGTGTGTGTGTGTGTGTGTGTGTGTGTGTGTGTGTGTGTGTGTGTGTGTGAGAGAGAGAGAGAGAGAGAGAGAGAGAGAGAGAGAGAGAGAAGAGAGTGAGTGAGTGAGGGTTGATTTGCTGTACAAAGACCTTTCAGCTGCAAAATCAGCTTTGGCACATTGTGAAAACCAATGTTTTCCTCAAAACTGAGAAAGACATTGGACATCCTGTTAACCAAAGTCAAGCGACAGACCATAGACTGTGTAAAAGTTAAACAAAGAACACATTTTAAACCATATCTTGAGACACTTTGTTGATAGCAGCCTGTTTAAAAAACACATCATTTATTCACATTTCTTTATTTGAATCTATTAAAAATGCAAAAGATAACACAGTGTGAGAGGCAAATTTTAAACTTTTATTCATATTGTCACTAGTAGGTCAGGAGAGGGGTACAGCAGTGCACCACCTGTAAAAAATGTTGGAGGCTCTATTATAACTTGGGCCTGGATTTTGGCCAGTAGCATCTAATTGGCTTCTTTTTTCAGCATGCCGATGATCCCAAACTGCTAATACAGTAAAATGGATAGAAAAACACACAATATAACACTATCAGTCATGGATTGGCCTCACCAGAGCACGCACCTCAACATTACTGAAGCAGTGTTCATGGTGACATAGAACAGAACAAATGGCAGAAATCCTCATATCAAAGATCAAACCCAGTTTCAGCTCAGAGTTAATACCACCAGTTTGGGATTTTAAAAATGTGCCCACAGTTCTTGTTGAGTGGAGCTTTTAAAGTTCAGAAAATGTTGTTGCTGTGTCTCAAACAATTTTAACCGAGTCAGCATGAACTCAGCTGAGGACAAGTTTTAAAATTTAATAAATCTGGGCGAGTGAAAGAAATTTATGTATTGAACCTCTGATCCCACTCTTCTTCTCTCCCATCTTATTTACCATCTTATTCACCTGTAGGCTGATATAAATCAGCAAGTCGATATAGATCATTGCAACTCTTGTAATCAAAGAGTTTTAGCATTATTATAGATTGCAAAGGCTATCGGGTGTGATTTATCGTTACCACTCCTTGCACATGTATCACAAAAGAAGGAGCAGAGGCAGATCAATTACTCCTCTACTATTTATATGAACACAAGGCTGCCCTGCATACTTTCAGTCAACCTGAGAATAAAACAGGTCTATATTTTTTAGTTTTTACTTACCAAATCATTCTTGGGTCATTTTTTAAACAAACAGTCTCACTTTGTTAAAATAAGCCAAACATTTTAACAACAAATGCAAGCAGGCTACAGCTGCAAAACTTATTCTAGCTTTTATATTTATGACTTAATGGTTTAATGACTGAGAGTTTGTTGGCAGTCTTCTGATTTGCTCACTGATCCTTGCCTTTACTTAATTCTTAACTGAAGTGCAGAAGAGAGAAGCAGATGTACTATTCTCTGCTTTAAATGGTTTTCTATGTGTTTACAGCCACTAATTCAGTTTTTGTAACTAATTTTTTGTGGTACGATTTTCCCGTTTGGTGAGGTTGTTTCAGCCACTTTGAGTTCCTGGGAGTCAGCGAGCTCTGAAAGGTAAAGAATAAGGAAGCAGGATTCAGTCCACAACCAACAGAAGCAACTATGAGCTCAAATCCACAGTCAAATAATGACCCACGCCCAGATGATGAACCTTTACACAGGCTGCAGAAACCTTTAGAAGATTGTAGTCTTCATGTGCAAACACTTCTTCTCTCTGTGATTTGTCAGGTCGTCAGCACACCACTGTCATCTGCAGGATTTAAGGAGTAATGACAAAGATGTGCTGTGGCAGCAGGAGTGTAAAATTACACATGCAACCAAACAAACTTATGCAATCTTAAAAGTCCTGGTTTTCTAAGTGTGTGTGTGTGTGCGTGTGTACAGAAAGAACATTTCATCCTGAAATGCAGTAAAACTGAATCTGTTTTCAAATAAATCAGCAAAAATCACACTAAACACCTCCATGTTGTTTTCTCTAGTCAAAAATCAACAGTGGATCCTCATAAATGATAAACAAGAACCCGACCCCCTATTTTTGCTTTAAATCGCTCCAACACTTATCAAAATATTTGCTGATTACTTCAGTCCAATAATTAACTAATTAACAGCACAGTGTCATCACATTTTTACTGGCCCCATTGCCAAAACAAATAGGTCTTCCTGCATTATTGATGAGGGAGGAGCTGTCTAATATCACGTTTGACTGATCAGATTAATGTCCTGTCCCCCTCTCTCTCTCTCAGCAGGTCCCCTCTGTGTCCCGCTCTGCCCTGAAGTCAGAGCAGCTTGATCAATGGTATTGATGAGAAGATGCTAATAGCAGATGCTAATAGGGTCGGTATGAGTAATAGACCGAGGTTGCCATTGATCTGCAGAGTTAGCATCTAATGCTAAAACAGCTGATTCAACCGCATAGTTGGACTAAAAGTGCCACCCTTGCTCTGCGTGTGTGTGTGTGTGTGTGTGTGTGTGTGTGTGTGTGTGTGTGTGTGTGTGTGTGTGTGTGTGTGTGTGTGTGTGACTGCAAGGAGTGAAAGTTAGATAACAATGCTTAAGGCCATTTTTTCTACCAATATGAAGGCACAATATGTACAAGCACGCAGTAAGATTTATATCTGAACACAAAGCTGAAGTCAAACACTGGCACTGGTTTGTCTGCGTATCTCACATAAATTATGTCCTTCCTTATTCAAGATTCATAACTTATTAGACCAGGCAAGCAATTTCAATCCAAGAACTCTGGAAGTGAAGGGGTCTTTTGACAGCAGGTTTTAGTCATAATATGAAGCACAGATGCTTTTAATAACATTATTGATGGCTCTGATCTTTTCAGAAATCCTTGTAAGTTAGGAAAGAAGGAAAGCGAGCCAGCAGACACCAGAACCGTGAAACTTGGTGGAATTCATCCATCTGTAATTTTAGCACTGGACAGCGTTTTTCCTGCTGTGAGATATCAGATGTCCTTCTGTGAAAACAGACTTCTAACTGCAGTAACTGAGACAGTGAACACAGGCTGCTTTAAATCAAATCAGATCCGCCCTTTTTTGGAGGTAAATGTATGGTAAAGAATAGATAAGCTGTAATATCAAAGCAAAGTTACACTGAGCTAAGTATCTCCAGACAGGCGTTCAGGTAAGTTTCAAAAAGGCTTTTTCCACAGGGCTAACATCCTACAGGTACGTTTCTGGGAGTGGTGGTGTGAGAGTGGTTCAGTCAGATTTACAGGTAAGTACAAGGCTGGCACACCAGCAGGATTTGTTGCAGGAAGGAATTTCATATGTGCAAGAAGCACTGTGAGCTGACAAAGGGGTGAGGAAAGCAGTTCAAAGATGCCTGAGCTATACGGCCTGAATGTGAGTAGAGCAACAATTTAAAAGTGAGTGCAGACGAGAGTCAGGTTTAAGTACCGTCGCTGGTGAGAGACGAAAAGCTGGCGAACCAACTATAGGTGTGTCCTCTCTGGACCACATCCACTCCCGTACACCCATACAGAGGAGAAGGAGAGACAAAGAGATGTTTCAATCTGAGCAAAAGGATGGGGAATAAAGATGAATGTGACATAGTCATTTGTGCCGGTTTCAGTTACTGAGTATTTTAGAAATTACTGATCTGCCAGGGATAATTTGGGCACACTGAGCATCATTTAAACGCCACTGCTCACCAGATGTGTAGTCGAGGTGAAGTGGTTAAGTGAACAAATCCATGAAAACACCAGCTCACTGTTTCTTACTTGTGAGTTCTCATTGCTGTTTGTTAAAGGTCAGTCACACCCACACATCTGTTTTCACTTATTCTGCCTGATTAGACCTCAGTTTGGAGCTACTAAAATTGCATGAATCCACTGTACTATGTGTTAAAGTGCAAGGGGGAAAAAAACGCCATGTGTAGCCAACAAAGTGATTAGAAGAGTCATAAATTGGGTCCATGCCAACACAATTTAGAGATGATGTCCACTGTAACCAACCTCAATATTAATAAAATATTTACGAAAACAAAATAATTACATTCAGTGTTTAACAGAAATTCTGAATGTAACAAAATCATGTTCTGTTGAATTAAACATTGATTTGTTGGAGATCCACTTTTTTATTATCCTGATTTATAAAACTCTTTTTTCCTACTCCTTTGAAGCTTGCTATACTGCTGGTATACAGGATCGAGAAGCTCCTGCAGTGATCTTACTTCCCACTTTTTGAATTGTTTTTGCTTTTCACCAATAAATTCATAAACTATAACATAAGTTTTATGCAGAAATTTGCTGTTTTTATGTTACCAAGTCAGAGAGATGCACAGTGTTGTACTCAAACAGAGTAGGAATCTATATCAGACTTTTATATTCTCATCTAACTTGAGCTGTAAAATGTTTAAAATGCACACATCATCTTCTTATACAATAATCAAACAGGCACGTGTTTGTACCAGAACACCAAACTTGGTTTGTTAAGTCAGAATTTGCAGTAGTGATTGTTATATGACCATTTCACGGATGGGTGTTTGCTATAATTATAGGCGGTAACTTCTCTAACCATCCGTACGCAACACCTTATGGCAATGGCTGTGAGCACTGAAAACCTGAAACTAGATGAGCTGACATCATAAAGCAAAATTGTTTTACTCATGAGGAAATAAAGAAACCATAAATAAAATGACTTTTTTAAACAGATTTGAGGCATTAATGCAAAACTTCTGCTGAATGTTTCCCCTCTAATCCACTGTGGCATCTCGCCATCGGGGCTATTTTTAGGGACTGTTTCTCCATTTCCTTGCAAACAGCAAATGTTTTCCAAATTATCCCTGTAAAAATGTAAAAAGCTCAAAATAGAGGGTCTATTTTGAGCTTTTAATGAAAACCTAATGGGAGCTTTAGCCTCACCCATTTGCTCCCATCAGCCTCATTAAGAAGTGAACAACTCCAGTTGTTCTTTTGTGGATCACCTGCTGTCACCCAAAAAGAGCTGAAACAAAGGAGACCAGACGGCAGTTCGACAACATAAAGAGGGGAGCTTTATTGATTTGTTTATTCTTTACATTGTTTAAACCCTTTCCATAGCCATACATTCAATAAATCCTTTCTGGACTCTAAAATGAGGTGAACTGCATCCATGCAAGTCAGCTAACTGTCCACTCAAAAGATTTGTGTTACAGTAAACAAACTTTCCTCCCAGAGTTCCTTATGTTTTACAGTATTCCCTGTGTAGTGCACATACAAAGGAATGGCTTTGGGTTGACTGATTTATTAGTGTCATGATCGTGGTCCTTCATATTTTTTTAGTTACAAAAAAAAACTTTTCTTGCTATACCTAGTTCATAAATACAGTATATATTATATTATTATAACCATTCATCTTGTGCTGGAATCAAAGCTGTGCTGCAGTTTAAAAAATCGTAACATCAATAACATATATGGAAACTAGCTTGCCTGTATAGATTGTTTACAATATGATGTTTACAGTGATTTTACAGTGTTTTCAATGTCCCTGATTATCTCAGTACCGTAGTGCGATATCGGCTTTATTTTACAGGACAGAAACAGCACGAGTATCAGAGTGAGTGTTTACAGCTACTCAGACTTGGAAGGTTTCGTGTGTAGTAGCCTTGAGAATGTATTGGTACTAAAGCCTGGAGAAACAGAGACATTTAAAACAGGGGGCGAAATGAATACTTAGAGACAGAGCCATGTGGCAATCATGTAAACAGCTCTTTTACATACATTATTACTCAGTCAGTCATTCATTGGATATATAGGTGAGTGCCATGGTTACCAATCACGTGTACAATAGAGAACACAATACCACGGAAGTCAAGACCAATCTCACTGCCAGCAAGCTGCCTGCAAATTCCTCTTTTTGTCTTTCACTGCGCGCGCAGGATATTCAAACAATCTACAGGAGTGTGAGGCAAACTCTTACATTAATAAACAACAAAATTAATTAAAGTAAGAATGGAGAGAACACAATCAAAAGAAAGAAGAAGAAGAAGAGACAATATATTCTTTTTCAGAGTGAACGGGCACACAGAATGTTGACTATATTACATCGACGTGTGGACGCTCCGATCGTCAGCGAGACAAACGCGTTAGAAGTTCAGTGTCTCTGACATCATCTTCCACCAATCCATCAGCTCCTCCCGCTCCTCCTCCTTCCTCTCCATCAGGGACTCCAGCTCAAAATCCACCTGAGACACACAAGATACAGCAGCTGAGAACCAAGGAGGATCCAGCGGACTTTGGAGATAATGTGTTGGTTTTGTAAGTTGTCCTTTAACTAGAAACTTTTCTATTCATTCATTAAAATGTTGCTTTTTTTTCCTACTTTCTCTATCCACATATCAATAGTATCAATAGGCAGGCATTGGGATGGACTCAATACTGGCTCAGTAGGATGGATACTTTGTTTCTATTCTTTAATTCCAATACGTAAAATATGCATTACTTTTTTGGAAATGGAAAAAAATATACCTCAACCTGCTCTATAAAAAAAAAAAAAATAGCAGAACCTTTTTGTGTTTATTGTCACGTTTAAAAACAGGCACATTTACACTCCAGCTCTCCAAAAAAAACCAATTTCAAAATACATGAAAAGCTGAAAGGTGTGTTTTATTGTGGAAACTTATTATTGTGGAAAGTAAAAATCACAGTGATTTATTGGTCACTAAAATGTTCAGAATTTGCTACGTGATGATTCATCTCACAAGTCATGACACATTGCTCTCCTGCTCATGCCTCTAGGTTAAAAGGAATACTGGAGCTGTATTTACTTGAATCACACCAAACGTTTCAGTGTGGCACACGAGTAGTAATTCACGGTTACAGCTGGCCACATGTAGATGAATATCACTCCTCCTTTCTTTGATCTCTCTCCAGGCTTTTACTGACTCACAACAGATCACAGCATCGAACAGCGATGTAGCAGCACCATCAACCAGGACAGGCCCGTTGGAAGACAATTCTATTAAACTACAACTGACACCAGATCTTATCTTAAAACACTAACAGGGTTATCATGACCCCCCATATGAGACTATATCAACATAATAATAATAATAGTATCTTTACTGTCATTGCACATATGCAATAAAATTGGATGCAATCTATAAGCGCAGACATCTGAAAAAATGATAAAAATGTCTTGTAAAATATACATATATGTAAAATGTAGATATATATCAAAAAGAAATCTATGAAGGTCTCTAAAATTCACCATTTTCCTGTGCCTTCAATGTGCTATTCATTCTCTTAAAATTTGCACAGTTCCAGCAGTGTTTAGTGCAGTTATTACTTCAGTTTTTTAATCTGTTTGTCCTTGTTTTTAACGTCCTGAAAAGTCTGGGCAGAAGTTCAAAAATATCAGAGCCGGTTCCATCTGATAATAAAGACTCTGTGATGCAACTGGAAGCTTTGAAAAGATTTTTTTTTCTTAAATGAGCTATTAGTTGATAAACTAAAGCATCCTCCATGACAGAAAAACAACTGGTTCCCCAGAAATTAATCTGGGCGATCTTAAGATTGTTAACAGGGCTGGTAAGAAGAAAAAATAGAGACTCTGATATCTTTTCTCAAGAATATGCAATCCAGACTGATTTTGAATAGAATTCAGTTTAAATACTCATAATGATTTTTCTGCTGCAGGCTCGCTTGGTAGCTTGCAGACTTTACAAATTCTGCCCTCCAAATTCCGTCCTATGCAGCTTGACATGAGGGCTACTGAGTGAGCAAACTCTCCTCCCTTTGTTACACATACTAAGCACTTAACAGCTGTTAAAGTTTAGTGGCTTATCGTGAACAGACACTTCAACTGAGACCTTACATTATTACGTAGGCGGTGCCAACATTAGTCAGACATACAGCATCTGATGTGTTTGTGGTGTCTGCTGGAGGAACCAAGGTTCAGCGAGTTATTCTAGATTGTAGAGTAGTGCTTAGAGATCCAGAAAATATGGCTGGAGAACTTCCACTCAGGTTACCTTCTGGAAAGATAAAAGACCCCACAGGGAATGTGATGGGTCATTTGTTTGTGTGTCTTACCCTGGTTGCAGGGCTGTAGGGTACAGCCACCTTCTTGATGACAGTCAGGTATCCAGGGGCAGAGGCTGCCACTTTGTAGTTTCCCGGAGCAAGTAGGCGCCAATAGTCTCCATCTTTGGCTATAAAATACAGATTGTCTTATTAAAATGTGTTTAAGCAACACAGTGATGCTCAGAGCAGCGCCAGGCAACAATTGCAGTACCCACAATATCCACGAGATGGAGGCATTGCACCATCTCTCCATTATATTTCTCACATGGAGCAAGCAAGTGCTGTGACAGCACTTGTGCTTTGTGAATTGTGTGAATTTACCTGTGGTGATGTCATGGTCAATACCCTCCACAGAGACAGTGGCATTGGAAATGGGGTTGCCCTGAAGGTCACGAACAAAGCCCTTAACGCCACGGTGAACCTGCACACAACATGCACATTGACACATGAAGAAGAACATGTTCCCTCTGAAGACTGATGGCAGCATTTTTAGAGTCAGGTGTAAAAGATTTGTTAGTTTTTGGTTGAGAAGAGGCTTTTTCTGGTTGAGCAACCTCTTGTGAGCAAACAAAGGCAGAAGTGGCGTCACCACAAATTAGTGTCTGACGTCTGGATGGGCAGTTGCAAGTCTGACGCCGTGAGGCTGCATTATGTGTCCGATTATGTGGTTCCTTTTTACCATCAAAGTTACGATTCTTTCACCTCCATTAGCAGAAATAGTCACGTAAATCCTGCCAGATCCAACCTAAGATCTGAAAATGTGTTGTGACTGCTGTGTTGTGAAGGTCAACTTTGCACTTATAGATGACACATTTTGCAGTTTATTTCAAGCATTAGCACTTATAGACTTGAGATTGCAAGCCTTGGTATTGTTTCTGGGTCAGCTGTGCAAATGGAAGAGACTGCAAACCGTGATTTATGGCATCTGTATTTATAGTCCTGCCTACCTGTTCGATGTAGTTGACGAGCGAGTTGCGGTTCTGCTCCCAGTAGCTCTTCAGCGTTTCCTCATTGGGGAACTTGTCGCAGCTGAGCTCCAGAGTGATCTCGAAACAGTTGCTGCTGAGATAGTTGAAATCCTGCATTCCTGTAAACCGCAGAGAGAAAGAAAGCAAAACCGAAAAAGTCAACAGAATTCAGGATTATATATTTGAAAATGGGTTAACCATTTACCTGAAAACAATATACATAGTGACACACAGTGACTTGAGAAAGTCTTCACACCCACTTCAACCTTGTTTAATTTTGTGATGTTGCAGCATGATGCCATCAATTCTTTTTTTGTCATTAATCTACACACACTATCCCATAAGGACAAACTGAAAACAGAATTCTTGTAACCTCCATCCATTCTCTTCGGCTTATCCTTTTCAGGGCACGCTGGAGCCTATCCCAGCAGTCTTAGGTTGAGAGGCAGAGTACACCCTGGGCAGGTCACCAGTCTGTCGCAGGGCTAACTCATACAGACTCTCATTCACACCTATGGGCAGTTTAGAATGACCAGTTAACCTAACCCAACAAACTGCATGTCTTTGGACTGTGGGAGGAAGCCAGAGCACCTAGAGAGAACCCACACAACCACAGGGAGAACATAGAAAGTGCACACAGAAAGAAAGAAAGACCTAATTCAAGCCTATTGCAAAAAAAACGTATTAGCTCAATCCCTCCAGTTTCTCTTGACCGTTGCTAAGACATTTCTTGACTGAAGTCCACCTGTGGTAAATTAAATTGCCTCTGTATAGAAGGCTTCACGGCTGACAATGCATATCAGAGCAAAAACTGTGAGATCAAATATATTAAACTGATTAATCAAGGGAGAAAGGCCTTATTGAGAGAGGTAAGAAAGGACCCGATGGATCTTTTACAGGTTCAAATGCACCTGTAGCTGGAAATCCATTATTGTTCAGCTACAGGTGAGCAACGTTTTAACCACTAACTCGGGTGTTTTTAGGGTTTTTTTGTTTTGGATTTTTTTTTTTTTTATCCAATCACCAGTTTAAAAATGCTTCAGTTGTCTCTTACCTCCAGGCACACTGTACCAGGCCCCACCGTTAGTGATGCCATCTTTGAAGCTGGAGTCGTCATCGTTCTTGCGACATGGGGCTCGGTGAGGATCGGACATGACGGGGTTATACATGGAGTAGGCTCTAGCCAGAGACTTGAACATCACATCATCCGGACTGGCGCTGTACTCATGGGTGGATCCTTAATGAGAGGAAAGAGAACAAACAAGCGCTCGCCATTTAGAGAGTGGCTATGATGAAGTGTTAGCAGAAAACGTGTGCCTGCTCAACACATTGTGTTTGCTTTGAGCGATGACGCAGAGGAGGAAACATTTTCCATCTGATTTAAATCAAATTTACGACATTCTAAAGAAAAGGGAGTAAAATGTTTGCTGTTACATAAACGGTTCAAATATTTGTCTTGATAAACATCCTCACATGAAAGAAAGGAACAGTTTACATAAAGTTTAACAACCCAAACAGGAAAAATAGGTGTGGGAGTGATCTCTTCTACTAAAGGCGAAGTAAAAACTTCACTTGCTCTGTTTGGGAAGTTTTAAATGTGGATATTTGGGTCGCATCATCAGGAATCATATCTGCGATGACGATGATGAAGAGCAACACCAGTGTTTTATAATGTTTAATGTGTGTGTGTGTGTGCATACCAGTGCGGGTTTCATCATATGGATAGTTGGCCACAACGTCTCCTCCATGCAGGTTTGCCGAGAGGACGAAGGGGATGTCCATGATCCAGTGGATCACAGCCTTGGTCTCTGGAGCCAGCTGCAAATGTGAACCATTAAAAAATTACAATTACAATAATGTTTAGATAATAAATATCTAAAGCAATATCACCTTCGACCTACACAAACTCAAAAAAAGGATTCTTGACCATCAATAAACATGGTACAATAATTTTGAATAAAATGCAGCTGAAATATCAAATCAAAGTTGTATTTATTCAACTGATTAATCATTAAGGAAAATGTACTTGGTATAAACTGAATGCATGGCAGTCAAGTCAACTTAATTTGATTAGATTCCATTAAATTTCATGTAAGTATGTCACAAAATTAGAAAATTTACAAGTAATCAAATTACTTAATATTCAGAGGATTTCCCATCAAATTTCCCACACACACACACACACACACACACACACACACACACACACACACACACACGGTGGACACCCCACAATACCAAGGGTCGATTTTGGGGGGGATTTTGATTCCCCGCTGAGCTGGTTTTATTAAAAAGACCTGGCAACCCTTGGAAGCAGCCATTCATTTACTAGCTTTGTTATAATATACACTTTTGATTATAGCAGCTTTGGTTCAACCTCACATTCTCCATCCTTCTGCTGTAAATGTACAGTAGATACCCACCGATGTTCAGCAATCCACACATGAAAACAGACCAGAACAAATGCACTATTTATTCCTTTCTGTGCAACATTTCTTAAAAATATTTAACATACATACAGTTAATATCATTTATTAATGAACTTATATAAGCATATTTAATACACAGTTTGAATTAGCTTGCTTCTGAGTGACACAGAAAAGGTGAATAAGACTCAAAGATTTGAGTGATACATTATTGCTACTTCAGTCTTTTCATGGTAAGTAAGAAATAACGGCCACCTTATCCTGTAATCAGTAAGTCAGTTTGTTTTACCTTGGTGTTTTCGTCCACAGCCTTCTTCATGTTCTGCAGCAGGTGGTTGTTGGCTCCGCCTTCCCTCTCGTTGATGTAGATGATGCGGTCCAGATCAGGAAAGTTACGATTTAGATCCACCCCCTGCGCATTACTGCGGCCCACAAACCAGTCCTTAATCTCTCCGGGCTGCACAGTAAACAGAAATGAGATGGGGACAGATTAAAAGACAGTGTCTGGAGCTTTAATAAATGCTGCTCTTGCTGTGTAGGTGTAATTTAAAGACTTGTGGTTCCTAAATGACTGTTTGCAGGGCTGCAAGCTTAAACTGTCCAGACATAAAGTTCAAAAAGTGATTTTTACGTGCTGTTTCTTCACCTGTGAGGCGGCCTTCTCAAAGCCGTCGGGGTTCATTGAGGGCATGAGGTGGATGCGGGTGTTGTGGATGAGATCGATGATGGTCTCGTTGCCCTGCTGGTACTGGTTGCACAGGTACTGAGCCAGGTAGATGAGCAGCTCTCTGCCCACCGCCTCGTTGCCATGCATGTTGGCGATGTATTTAAACTCAGGCTCACCTGCAAGAAACCAGAAGGCTCCTGTTGAGTTACTGTCACACAGACGTAACTGTGATTGGACATAATGTAACCATCCCTGTTGTGAAGAGCAGGTTTTTGGCTGAGAAGCAGAACTGAACACATATCTCACAAAGGAGGAGGATTTGACAAAGCTGACAATGAATCAGCATAAACCGCTCTCACGTAATCTCACAAAAAGAAAGAAATACACACATACAGCTGGCCACATAGACACTATAGCGGGAAACCGTCATGGAAACGACCCTTTATCTCCTCGGGACCAAACAGGTCACTAATAAAACATTATGATTTGTTATGGAAGTCATCGTGGACACAGAGGACGTCCACACTCGGGGAGTGACGAACACACTGACTCATCAACAGAAAGGTTACATCGTATTGAATGTCGGAGCACAGTGGTAATGAGAGAGACACAGTGGATTAAGCAGCGACTCTGTCACACACCGTTCTGTCAGACACGTGGCACAGAGGAGCCTGCTGCTGACGGGTTTGAGAGGGATTTTAACTCGAAACACAGAAATTAATTCCCCAAATCACTGATTAACAGTCACCAACTATGATTACTGATGATTGATTAAAACCTACTAATTAACAAAGTCAGTTAAAATCATCCCAGTTCCCAGATTATCAGTGTATTTTACATAATATATTTGGGGATAGTATTTTATTATTATGTCTTTTACATCTAATTATGAAGGTGTTTGTCTTAAATGAGGCAGGCGCCCATGGCAATCTAATTTTTTGATTTTTTCAAAAGCTTTTAAAGGTTTACAGGCCAATCGTCATGACAGTAAGCTCTTCAGATCCTCAGAAAAGTTGGTAAATGGTCTGCTTCTTATACGCCACCTTTCCACTCAAAGTACTTTAAAGAAGTCTCATTCACACACGCATTCATACGAGCACTTTTTCCCTTCTATGTAACATTCACAATCTGATGAGCGCATCAGGAGCCATTTGGGGTTCAGTACCTTGCTCAAGGACACTTTGGCATGCAGACTGTAACAGCCAGGGATCAAACCGCCAACCCTCGCGATTATTAGATGACCTGCTCTACCTCCAGAGCCACAGCCACCCCATAGTTACCAGTTACATTTCAGATTTTTTAAAACATTTATGTTTTGCAAATAATGGATTTGTCAACAGTAAAAACTGTGTACTGGTCACTTGTAGTTGTCATTGAAACTTGCCACCTTGTCTGCAAACACTCACCAACAACTCATTAAGCAGTATTTAAAAAAAAAAAAAAAAAAAAGTAAAAGTTGTGCTTACCACTGAGACCGAAAAGATGCAACTTTAACTGTGAAGGTGGACGGCTTATGTTTCTGCTTTGTGTCAGAGTTTTTCAAATTTTCCCTACAGCTCGGAAAGTAAACGCTGAGGGTTTGCAGGCAACATTGCCTCAACGCCAATCTGCTAGTGACCAAAGCAATTGCAAGATGATTTTTGGGAGAGCAATTTCACCACTTGCCAAATGATCAGGGGATACACATTTGTCCTCAGTGAACGGTTACCAGTCAGCATCTAGACCTGTGTGACTGGATGACGAATCTTTAAGAAATGTACTTTTATCGTTACTCACTGCGCGTCTGTTTAAAATACATATATTACTGTATTGCGCCAGAGTCGCATCCTGATAACAGCACATTTCAACATCATGTCCTGTTTTTGAGAACCTTGGATCTGATTTGATTCTAAATTTGGTTCCTTTCTCTGTATTTATCTAAAAATCCACACTGTACCATTTGGTGGATTTACTGTTATTGGCCACGTCAGTGTGTGGGTAGAAAAGCTGCATCTGCTTTTCTTTATCAAAGGTGATCTTGCTTTCATATGTAAAAGCTATTTCTGTCTTAAGCTCAGTGAATTTGCCTTGTAATAAACCCCCATGAACCCACCATCTGTTTTAGATACTAATTAGGCTCTTCATCTATACAAATATATACAAAACACAGACAAGTTTGAAATTGGACCTATTTAAAGTCCTTTAACAAAATGACAAAGAAGAAGACGTATGAGCTGCAGTGAGCTGTAAACATTCTTTGATTGGCTATGAATCAAAGATTAATGGCTTTCTACGGCTGTACGAGAACAAAGTCTTTTTGTTCAGATTGGTTACAAGTTATAAAATGTAGATCAAGAATGGCAGATGTTGAAAAGCAAGCGAGTGTCCAAGTGTGCTGAAGCCAAATCGCTGCAGGGGTACTGGTTTTACTGAGAACTGTGTTTTTATTGTTCTTCCTTCCACCCTGATTGGGTCATTTTGTTTTCCTTATTTTTCCCTTAGAGAATAATTACTATTATTATTATGTGTATCTTATATATATTCTTCTATAACTAAATTATTGTATAAAATGCTTTCAAGACTTTTTAAATCCATTTTGGCTGGTCTCTTCATGTATTTGTAGAGTAACGCCAGCAGCTTCATGCGTGAGTAATACACACACACACACCACCCAGCCACATCTGGTAGTCAGGTTATTTTTAAATGTTTGAATCTCCTCACAGTTGCTACTAATGATTTCAAGCCTGCAATTAACTCTTTCTGTCCTGGCGTTGCTGGATGTTTTTGTTTTTACAGCCTTCAGAAGCCCGACAGAGCTGCCATATGCATGCACACACACACTTTGATGTTGCATTCAGCCAAAAAAATGAGTTACTGTGTTTCAAGCTATTAAACAGATGCTCAGTATCTTGAGACACTTCCCGTCTCCCTTACGAAACATGCTTTTATGCTGTTGAACTCCATGTTAGCATGCAGACTACAGAGCTGTGCATGTTTTCTATCTTTAGAACCCATATATGTGCAGACTCATGTAGCTAGTTATGAGGTGACATGAGGAGTACGCCTGTCATTTGTTTTCATATGTTTTTTTGCAGATTCACGCTCATTAACACTTCATCACAGCTCCATCTGTTCTGTTTTAACACATGCAAACCCTTCCCCCTTATTTCTCAATCTATTCCTCTTTTCTGTTAAGGTAAAACTGAGCTTTAACTCTGACACCCGTGTAAAAATAAACTGCTCACACATGAAAATGCAAATGGGGATTTTTCAACATATGCAACTCATGTAGCTGAGACCCTTCACTTCTGAAATGTAAGATGTCACCTGTGATAGCATCAGTTCATAACAGGAAACATTCCTGTGTGAATTCATCTGTTGTTTCTTTTTATTTTACAGCTTGAAAGTGAATTTGTGGTGTGACCACCTTTGTTCCTCAACACAGCCTGAACTCTCTTCAGCAGCTTTCTTCTAACTTCTTTAAGTAGTCTTCAGGAACAGTTTCCAGGCTTCTTCAAGGACACTCAAAGCTCTTCTTTGGATGTTTGCTGCCTTTTGTTCTTTTCTCTGTCAAGATGATCCCACACTGCTCCAGGCTCTGGGGAGGCCAATCCTTGACTGTGTTTTTTTTCTATCCAGGGATGGTTTTTATGTACTGGCAGAGTTTTTGGGATCATTGTCATGACACTGTTAACCATCAGATGCTTTCCTGATGGTATTATTTGGTGGATCAAAATCATAATTCCATTAATTTTGACAAGATCTCCAACACCACTGTCTGAAATGTAAGCCCAAACCATCAGATAGTCCAGACAGTCCCTTTTATATGACTCTCCTGAAGTCTTCCTCAGGTTGCCATTGATTTTGGGTTCTTGTAATCATATAATTTGGCACACCTAAACCTTATCCCCTTGTTTCGTTTCCTTAAGAATGACTTCTTCATGGCCATAAAGGCCGTTTTATTGTATTTCTTTTTTCTTTTTTTATGTAAAGGAGATGACTTTCAGGTAGTGTTTAACTGCTGTAGACAGTTTCTTTTAGGCCTGCCACTTCTTATTTTGTCCAATTTCCTCCAATCTTTTAAGGAAACACTGCACACCATACTGGAATATGCCAAATTTTCACCTAATAGCACTTTGTGCAAAAATAAAATTTTATGCTGTCAAAATGTGTTATCTTTGGTGTTTTTCATAGATTCAGCTAAAGAAATTAGAACAAATGATGGGGGTTTTTGATAGGCTGCTAGTAACAAAGTCGTAACAAAGATGTATCCGATTCTTAATTCATCTGAAAATAGCCAGGTACAAGGACTGGACTAAAAATGAGTAAAAAGCAGCCAATGTCAAAAGAAGAACTTTAAAAGACTTTCAGAAAGTCTGGAGAACTATTACAAATTAAAAGAACTATTGAAAGAAAGTTGGACTCCTTACACAAAATATCCTGTTGTTTTGAACTGGTGCTATATAAATGAAATTCAGCTGAACTGAAATGAAGAAACAAGGGTTGGTGCAAGACTTTTGCACATATATTTTTTAAGTAGTCCAAATATGATACTCACAAAAGCAGTTAATATTTAATTATTAGGACTGAAAAGGTTTTACTAGTATGTAAAATATGACAAAGGTTCAGATCAGTCACATCCTTCATGTGGAAAACACCCCAAAGCCAAAACACATTCCCTTTACAGTGATCGAAACAGAAATGAGGTGAGGATGAAACCATTAAAAATTCAGTGTAACTAACTAAGTTTAGTAGCTTGCAACACCAAATCATCTTTCTCTGTTTTTATAGATTTTACATATGACAACTTAACTTCAGTAACAACCTGAGTTTCCAAATGCTCTTTAACTTCAAATCACTCCCTGCTGCTAAAGGTTAATATGACACATGTGACGCTGCCAAAATCCAATGCATCCTCCGACCTTTGTCACAAACGATCAGCAGCACTAAAGTCTCCTAGGCGACCGAGTAATTATGGCTGCAGCTACAAACGTCATTTGGGAATGACCACATTAAGCACGCTCTCAGTCGTCGTGGCAACCCTGCCAGGGGCAGGTTCTAAGGGAGATAAATGAACTGGGAGAGCAAGTAAACAGACTCTCACTCCGCATCTGTCTGCCTGTCTCGTGCTAGGGTACACAAACACACTCATATACGCGCTCACATTACAGACACATGGACAAAGACAAGAGAAAGCTCACCAGTGCTCAGTTTATTTCTACTACATGAAGTCCTTTTATATTCTGTCACTTATCTTTAATCTATATTCTTTGTTTTAGATTCTTTTTGGCATCGATAGAAAATTTCTTAAAATAAATGAGGATGCTCATTAGTTGCTGTAGTTTGTAAATGCTTGATTCCTCCATCCCCCATGAATGCACCAGTTCCTGCTGGCGTCTAAATACCTTTCTAAACACCTGTGAAACTGTTTTCAGAACTCAACAACCAAGATTTGAAAGCCTCTACATTTGTAGTCACTAACATAGAACTTGTGCAATTTTTGCCTCTCGTTTGCACATTAATGGCTGTTCTCTCCTGAAAGAGGACTTTCACAGTCTTGTGGGAGCTATAGTTGCTTATAACCGATGCCTGCCAAAAAAAGGATCTGCTGTTCTGTACATACCTCAGAAATTGACAAGTGTTAGAAGGAGTCTGGGTTTTTTGGTTTTTTAGGACATGGACCTCATCAAAATCTTTCAGGATTCCACTATTGAAGAAATGGGAGAGAAGTGCCTACGTGTCGGCTGTGAAGCCACACAAAAATAAACTGCAAATGAAGAAACAAAAAATAAATAAAATGTAAAGAGAAAAAAAAGGAACAAAGAACAAAAAAGTGTAGGAAAGGGTGAGAATAAAAGCAAAGCTGACAGTGGAAGAACATGTCAGAGCAGAGTGAAGGCGAAGAATGAGGAGGAGGTGGTAGATGGCTGTGGGTGTCTGATGTATAATGAATGACCTCTGGCTGATGCCTTGGCCTTTCTTTCATCCATTTTTTTTCCATTTCTGCTGCTCCCTTATTCTCCCCGTGTTCTTCTTCACCCTCATCACACTTGCACTCCTGTGACGCTCCTGTTTTTTCAATCATCATTCCTGTCATTTTTAGCTCCTTTTCACATCAGCACCTCTTGTCTCTCGGCTGTTTTCACCATCTCTACACGAAGCAAAATGTCCTCATTTTACACCCCCTTCACCTCCACTGTAATGTCTTCTAACAGGAACGTGTAGCTTTTAAAAGGACAGGTTATAGTCAACACACACAGTGTGATCTGATATGTTATATTCAGCAGTGTGTCTGGCTGTTATATGCTTTAACTGGGCATCTGAGTGTGTGCTCACTGGGGATTACACACTTTCTCTGTCATATTATAAAACAGACCGCCGTGGAGTCTTATGACATCTTCCACCTCGTGAGATGGTCTACAGCAGATTGGATCAAGCAGTACCTCATACTGACATATTTTTTTTCGCCTTCAGACAAAGCCAAGCATATTACAATATAGGGTTTCTCCTCCTGGTATTAGAAACATTGTAAATGGTTCCAGACACGAGAGTCAAAAGAGTTTAACCAGAGCCTCTTTTCCCCTGATGAAAAGAAGCTTTTAGCTTAAATATAAGCCAGCTGTGAGATCCAGTCTCCTTCAAATGATGGAAGCATTCAAATCCTTTACTTTAAATAACAATCATCAAATGGCTCCTTGAGTATCAAAAGTGCATAATGTGCACTTTGAGGGCCATTCACATGTTTCTTATGTACAGTTTAAGCGGTGGTAGTAGCCAAACTATATTCAGACAGATTTAATGCAGCAGTTTCCCTTTTAAAAAATAGAGGTTGGAGAAGTAGCATATGATGAATCTACCTGATTACATAAAAATGAAAATACTTGACATTTAAAAAAAAGCCTACATGTGATGACTTTCTGGCAGGCTGGTGTCATGAAACGGTAAATGAATGACACGCCATTTTCCTCAAATCATTTCACTCTTCCCGTTTCTTTTTCCAAGTATCATATCATGCCAAGTAGTTTCAGTCATGAAACGCCTAGTCCTGAACTTTTCATGCCATCATACAATGTTAAAGGAAACGCCAAGCTGAAAATGCATATATATGACACTCAAAACAGGTCTGAAGCGCTGCTCTGTGATGTCGTATCACCAGCAGAAAGAATCAGGAAACGTGACATTTACCCCTTTTTAATGGTAAGCTTGTCAGATAACAAGTGTCTAGGCAGACCTACACATCCAGCAGAATCAGTGCAGTGTTGTTTGTTTGAATCACGTGTCTGTCCACCTGGCACACCCCAGTCCATTACTCACTCTCCTTTTTTTTTTCTTCTTTTTTTTTCTCTTGTTGACAACAAACTGCTGCAGGAAAATATGTGGCCCTTAGCTGCCTCATGTTCTGCTGAGTTCATTAGTTTCCTGGGCAGGCATTGCTGTCAGCTACATATTTTTTTTCACCAGCAACATAACCAAACATATAGGCGAGAAACAAAATCAATGAGAGCAAATCAGGTACTAATTTGGGTTCGGGGGGTCTGTTTTGGTGAGTGGGAATGTGACCCATTGAAAATATAGAAAGACCTACTGATCCAGTCTCCATCCACACTATGCGCACTTAATGTATACTAATATGTCACCAGTGTTTATGACTATAGGCAGGTCCAGTGCCGCAGCGCATGACAGATGGCTGCTTACTGACAGATGCATCCGCTCAGGACCATCACCATGGTCTTCCCTGAGCCAGACAGTCAGCCAGCCAACCACGAGCCGCTAGTCGGCTCAGTGCACTAAGCCGATCTGTTGCCCCGGCAACAGCTATTTTGGCTCCACCTTAGCTCGAACACACTGCAGGCTCAGATAAAATATGAGCAGGACGCCTTAAAGGAAGCTTGAGTTTTATCCTTCTCGTCACACATCCGCAGTTCCCTCCTCTCACTCTGCTCTGCCCCATCTGGAGCTCTTCTCCCTCTGCGCTTCTCTGTTTCATCGTGCTCCTGCCCTCTGTGGATGTTTTGCTCAGCAGAGATGCAGAGGGAGAGGAGGAAAGGGAGGAAAAGGAAAAGGCTGAAGGAGGAGGGGAGGCCCCAGCCCTGCTTAGCGAAGTAGCGGCTTGGAAACTCATCTGGTAGTAATAACGGCTCGCTACTGTGACTCATGCCTGCGTACGCCCACCGGACTATTACAGACTTATTTAGTATGTATGGTCATTAGACTCTGTGACCATGTGAGCGGAGTGGCACACCAAACCTGTGGTGCACCATTAACAAGGCATAAATACACCGATAGAAAAAGATACACCTCTCCACACAAAAAATCCCACAAAATATTACCTTTGTGCTACAATATAAAGAGTTTCCTCTTTCCTTTGAAAACTCTAGGGATTATGAGATGAAATTAATTATTTCCTGCAGTAGATCACGGTTAAAGCTACCATTTGGAGAGAGCTGGCTAGGAATCACTAAACCATTCCCAAATGTTCATTAAATGTTAAATAAACTACAGGCTAGGGTTGGACCAGCAGTGTTCCTCTCACTGTTTCCATACTTAAAGCACGCCAGTGAGTCTGAGCGGGTCAGCAGTGAGGTTTGGATTAAGAGGTCAAAATGATAAAAGGACTTTATTACTAATGTATGTGTAAAACAAGCCAATGCTCAGTTAGGGATTGGATACTAACATTTTTACTGTTTTTAATGTTTACCATCATATATACAAATGAAGACATGGATTCCAAGTCTGGCATTTTAAAAAGAGAGCTAAAAGATTACAAATAAATAAAGAAACCATACATTGTTTCAGTGACATCCTTCCAAGGACGGCTCATATTCTGGGGAAATTTAACCACAGTCATTTTCCACAGAGCTTATGATCATTTGGGGCCCCGGTACAAACACCCTCTGTGTTTAAAACATTTTGGAAAGCCATCTGATGAGTCTGAAGATGCAGCTTTCCTCCCAAAATGGAAGTTTCCCATGTAGGAGAGGAAAAATTGGCAAAAGGAGAAGATGGATTGCATCTAAAACGCGGTTAACCACATCTGTAGTTGTTTTGCCTAATGCACCGCATCAGTAAAACTCATCATCTGTTGTTTCATCCAGTAAATAGTACAGAGCACTGAAGCAGATAGGGCTGTAATAATAATGACTGTAGAGCCCTGCTAATGACTAATGGGTCCATTTAAGTCAAAGCCTCATTCCTTTGAATTGAACTTCCTTTTTAAGCTGGAAAGGCTAATTCGAAACACCTCCAAATGGGTCACGGCACGATCCACCGCTTCTGTGGTGTTTTCTAAGAATCACGAATCGGGATAAGCGCAAAGAGATCATTATCAACCAGCAAAATGGCGGCTTTGCACGGCTGATCCCACTATCTACCATCTAGATTCATCAGAAGTGATGCAGCGGGGCCCTCGCTCGCCCCTTTACGCACAGCACGACCCACCTGCGCTCCTCCTCAGCTGTTATCTCGGGGACACAAGTCATTTTTCTATAACCTTTACACACACAGAAATGAGGGCACAGCCAAACTGCTGCTATGCGCAATAGTGCGTAATGTATTTGTGTTATCCCAGCGGGTGGTAATGGATTTCAATTAGTTCATAACGCGACAGAAAGCGGGGACAAAGGGAGTGGGGATGGTGATGGTCCCGCGCGTTCGGTGTGAAACAGACTTTGTGTGTGCGTAAAACTGACCAGGTTCGTGCGTCCCCGGATTGTCGGACATCTCTAGCACCAGCAGCTCGCGGCCTTCGAAGCTTTCCCCGATGGTATAGATGCGAGTGATGGTCGGACACTGCAGCCACACCGACACCAGTGCTTTCCGCAGCTCCTCATAGCGGTGGTACTCGAAGGAGATCGCCCCATCGGTACCGGCCGCGCTGACCAGGGTGACTAGCGCAGCCCCGAATACAACAGCAAGGAAGTGTTTCATTTTGACGCGTCCTCGTTTTCCTAAGCCCTGTCTTCCTGCTTGCCGGCGGCTTGGCTCCGAGCCTTATCTCTGCGCTGCAGCCTCGCTTTAGGCTATAAATATCCTTCCCTCTGCCTCTCTCTCTCTTCCCTCTGAGTGTGATGCGCTGTACCTGAGCTCAGGCTCCCCGTCAACATACTGCGTAAAGCCAGCCACAACCAATCCCACATCCGGTCATAATTTTCAAAATAAACTGAAAAAGCCAAGATTTATTTCAATTGCTTATACACAAGGAAAACTCATTATTGATAATACAAGAAATAAAAAGGGGGGAGGATGGAATAAGAACGAAAAGTAAGCGAGACAACCCGCAGGTTGCAGCAGGGACGTAATAAGTTAGTAGAAGAGTATGAATAAGCATAAATGACAAAATAACACAAAAAAGATTGTATTATGGCCCTTACAGCAACTCATTCAGAGCATTATTTATGTTAAAACACGCACATTCAATTTAGAGAATGCATGCTGCTACAGCTTCAGATGCTTCTGTTGTCATTTCCTGCTCATTTGTCCTGTCAGACAAATGAGCTTGTTTTTGTATAATTTTTTCTTTTGTAGAAGATATTTTACACAATAATATACAATATTGCAAATTTAAGGATCCTAAATCCTAATCCTAAATCTCACCCCCAACCAGGCATGGCAGATCGCTGCCCCTGCCTGAGCCTGGTTCAGCCAGAGGTTTCTTTTCCTGTTAAAAGGGAGTTTTTCCTTCTCACTGTTGTCAAGTGCTTGCTCATACAGGGTTTTTACCTTAAAATATAAAGCACCGTGAGGTGACTGTTGTTGTGATTTGGAGTTATATAAATAAAATTTAATTGAGCTTTCACCCTTTTAAACTTCTTTTTTTATACACTTAAGCAATCTATTAATTTTTCAAAACAATTTTTCAAAACTTGCAGACATGGTCTTAGGCTGTTGAGCAACACAGTTCACCAAAGCTGTGGTATTAATATAAAAAGAAAAGGTGTTTTGTTTTGTTTTTATTTGTGTGCCATAAACAATTAGAATTTGCCATTTTATGTATTAATTGAGTTTTTCCCTGGTCACATAAAATGCCTCACTTCCTCTTTGCTGCTGGGTGCTATATGCTCACTTGATGCAGCTGTCTGTGTGTGCTGGATGGAGCTGTGGGGGTGTGTCCACAGTGCAGCAGTGAACCAACTCCATGTACCGAAAGGCCACAACATTAAAACCACTGACAGATGAAATGAAAAACACTTAACATTTTTGAGAAGATGCTATCTTCACCCAGCAAGCCTCTGGTATGCTACTTTGACACATACATTGGGCCTAAACATGGCTGCACTTAGTCAGTGTCAGTGTTTCCACTCACTATATTAAAAATGTCAATTTAGCAGTAATGGATAAATTTATAGCTCACTGGCACACATGTTCTTCTCTGACTAAATTCGGAAAAACAAAACTGCTACAGCACCAACTCCTGTTTAAATTTGTTCACATATTTTATTCTGACAAAAACAGAAAAACAAAACACCAAAGATTGTTTATTTTTATATAAAATTAGAGCAGCATTTAATTATTTTTACAGGCTTGAATGACCTAAAACACATCCCCTTTTCATCAATAATTTACAGTTTGCATCAAACACGCCTGACTGGTTTGTTTTCAAAAGTCTGCATTGAGTTTATACAGTTTCCACCGAAGTGCAGATTCAACTACAGGAAGGAAAGACCGCATCAGATCAATTAGAGGAAGTGCTAAAGTGCTGAGACATTCAGAGGGTTAAAGAAGCATTTAAGTTTAAGCCTTTTGATAACAAAGCAAAATCGAAATGAGGACATGATGGGTTTTTATTCAGCCAGCTGTTGGAATAAAAAACAGACATTGCTTCTTTTTTAAGAAGGCACAGAAGGCAGACCGAATCAACACGCAGTCTGATTCATAATCAAACCACAGATGTGCTGACTCGTTTTTTAAAAACACCTTTTGCATGTGTTTTATTAAGTGTGCAGAGATGAAAATCAGCAGTAATCGCATGTTTTTGTCTGTACGGCTCACTGCCTCTTCTCCACCTGACAGGACAGGCATGTGTCCATGAAGGAAGGCTTGAGCGCTTTACTGCGTCTTCTTATCTGTCTGCTTCTCCATGTAGCTGTTGTACTGGCTGTCTGTCTTCAGCAGTTTGTCCCACCAAGTGAAGGTGGAGGCGTAGTTCCCGACAAAGTTCATGTGGTGGAAGTCGTGGAAACGAGCGCCGGCGTAGAACGGGATCAGGTGGAGCGGGTTCAAAGGAATGTCGTAACCGCTAATAGAAATAAGAAGAGGAAAAAAGATAAGTCATAATGTCAACCAAAAAATGACCAACTTTCACAAATAAGTAAAAATCTTTGATGATAACTATCCTCCTAAAACAAAAACATTTGTCTTTTTCAGAAAGCAAAATGGTTCTCAAAGTGTGTTACTGAAGAAAAGATGGGTTTAACTTGGTTCTGTCCTCAGGCTGATGTTTTCAGTTTTAGAAAAGTGTGCAGAATGTTTGTACTAGAGATGGACCGATCCGATATTACGTCTCGGTATCGGTCCGATACTGACGTAAATTACTGGATCAGATATCGGAGGGAAATAAAAAATGTAATCCGATCCATTAAATATCAAAAAAGCACCTCAAAAAACTTGCGACATGGCGTAACTCGGCTCATAACCGTAGCACGTCGGAGCAGTATGCGTCACGTGATAGAGCAGCTGTGTGTATTTGTAGCCTCGCTAGCAATCCGGCAGTTCATCTCCGAGAAAGTTATCCCAGAGAGAAGTAAAGCAAGTGTGTAAGTTCATCTCTGAATGTTTATAAAGCATTCCAGCGTTAAGCTTAACAACCGATATATGGAGCGAGTGCCTCTTCTCTCTCCCTCACCTTCCTGCTGCTACTTCAATCATGAAACTGATCAATGATCAGCTGATTGGCTTTTCTGTCGCGAGTCCATCTCTCTTGTTTGTTTTTGGCCCACTTCGCACCAGAAAGAGGAAACCAGCGGCTGAACAACAGCAGCACGTTTAAGCTTGATAAGCTGTTGTTAGAATTTATTTAATATTACTTTCTACACCAGGATCCTTTTCTATGTAGCTGACGGCTGGTAACTGTGCAGGGGTGGATCTAGCAAAGTTTAGCCAGGGGGGCAAGTAGAGCATTAACAGGGAAAAGGGGGCACAAAGACATACTTTTCTTTCTTATTCTCATTTAAAATGCCTAGCTTTTAATAAATAATTAACCAAATCTTACACCCAAAGTTTTAATCTGATGTAAAATGTATAGAAGTCCATTACTGTATATAGTAACTATTAAGTCTAATATACCCTAGTAAGCTATAGTACTTTTTCCTTTGGGAAGATACCATCTGTGCAGTCTGCAATTCTGTTGAAGAAAGATGTTGAATCTATTTAATTATTCTTGAAAAATAATTGATTTCTGTGCATTTTTTTTCACACTGCATCAAATTAAAGTTGATTACGTCGATTAAGCATCACGAGGTGGAGGGTGGGTGGTTCCTTATTTTTTTTTTTTTTTTTTTTGCTGGGAGTTTTAGAACCCTATTAGTTAGGTTGCTTACTCTTTAAAATACCAGAATAGGGAGGATGGAGTAGGTTTAAGTTTATTAGATTGATCAGTGTTGCTGAACTATGAAATATTTTGGGTGCAGTGTATTTTTTGCATACAGGTATAACAGAATAGCTTTAGTGTTTTTGTTTTTTTTTAACTTGAGTATGAACTTATACAAAAAGCAGCAAGATATTAAAAAAACAGTTTTATTGATTAAAAAACACACTATATCGGATTCATATCGGTATCGGCAGATATCCAAATTTATGATATCGGTATCGGTATCGGACATAAAAAAGTGGCATCGTGCCATCTCTAGTTTGTACAAGACTACTTAAGCTTGGTTAATCAGTTAATTAGTTTGAATCATTTTACTTATATCACAAGAAATTAAATAATAAAAAGAAGAAATCAATTGACAGATGGAAAGGGCGCATGTCGTAGCTTCAGCTTATGAACCCCTAACCCTGATTATAAATTATTGACACTTTAAATTAAAAAATTAAATCAACTACTAGTCAAGTGTATATTCCCTTTGTGTGTGTGTGTGCGTGTGTATCTATATGTATGTGTGTTGTACCGGCAGACTGTGAGCTTTGTGTCTTCCCATAACTTTATGGTGTTCAGTAACTGTATGCAAATGTTTATGATTTACTTTACTTTGACTGTTAATTTGCTTCATCATTTATGTTTAATGTTGATTGTTATCAAACTTATCAAACTGTTTTTCCTGAGTTTTCTGAATATCTTGACCTGAGCCTTTTCTTAAAAAGACGCTATACAAATAAATGTGTTATTTTGATTATTATCATTATTATTATCATTATTATTATTATTCAGTAAACATTGTTTTCATAGAAAAAGATAATTAAATAATATTATTATCAAAAGTACTATTACTAAACTACAAATGTGTGATAATGTGCCCTGTATTAACACAAAGGAGTTCATGAAGACTGTTTAACAGAACATCTGATGAGCTCTGTGGCCCTCTAGTGGACGACCTCGACACACCACAAACTAAAATTAAGATGTATTCTTAATCAGTTTGATCGGGCTCAGTGATGAAGCTGTAAAATAAAAATGAGTGAAAACAAACTACATTGTCCTATTTACAGCCACCATAATAAACCATCTGGCACAAGGCTGTTTCTGGACAAGAGGTTCAGGTTAAAGAGGAATTAAAACCTCCAACTTCTCTCCTCACTCCCACCATCTGTATCTTTCCCACAAATCTCATTGGGTTGAAGGGAGAGAATGAGAGAAGGAGAGAGATACAAGGAAAAATCCCCCTGTGCTTCCTTGAGCTGCATTTAAGAGATTGAAAGATCATCTCTGATTGTGGAATGATTTTCAGGAGAGCGAGGAGTTATTTAGTAAAAAGGAAAGCGCCCACTGTGTCCTACCTGTGGACATCGATGGTCTCCATCAGACGGAAGGCGACCCAGGCCCAGAGCAAGAACACGTGGTTGCAGAAGATCATGATGCCAATGAAGAAGCCAGCCCCAAGGATGATCGTCTCAACGGGGTGAGCGTATTCTGCCTGCATGCCAAACGGAGCCTGAGGCAAAGGAGAGACATGCTGAGTGTACGTACACATAGTTTTTTTAATTTATTTTTTTATTGTAAACAGCTGCTAAAACACGCTTAATAAGTAACTCTTCTGTAAAGAGACTCAGCAGAAAGCTGTGTTTATTCATCTTATCACTCATCTGTTTTACTCACAGTGAACTCATGGTGGACTTTGTGGATGTACTTGTAGATCCGGCGGTGATGCAGTATGCGATGAAGGAAATAGTGCCAGGCATCCTCAACAACAGCACAGCCGAAGCACTGAGCCAGGAGATATGGCCTGGAGAAGAAGGCCAAGAGAGGAGGTTTACAAAAGCACACTGAAATTATCCCAACAGACAGATCTGACAGACAATTAGCAGCATGTGGAACAACTGTGTTAAATGTGTAAAGCATATTCAAATGTTGCCTTTCTATTTAGAAGCAGTTCAACATATCAGGTCATGTATAATAAAATGTAAGTATATTTTTATATAAATTATTGCTGTGCAAGAGCAAAAAAATTCTTTCAGTCTTAAAGAGTCTCATTGTAACCATAACTATTGTATTCAGGGAGTCCACATTTGATTTCACAGTTACACTTTGCTAAATAAAGCTGGGTTAATACCAGTGTTAATATGATGTCAATACATTTTTTAAATCCTATAGTTGTGGTTAATAGCAATGCATTACAGGACCCATAATTCATATGACAGTTGTGTAACTGCTCTACTCTATGTCTAAGTCACTTTAATCCATTTAGGTGTGCATTATTGATCTGCACTGACCAGCGTGGCATGGAGTCCCAGTCATAAGGAATGTTGAAATACTCGGTGAAGTAGTAAGTGCCACAGATCAAAGGCAGCTGGATGCAGAAATGGTTGAAAAGCAGCATCTTGAAACACCTCCACTGTTTCTCCCACGTCTCTGGCTTGTCCTGAAAAAAACAATCCAAAGGGATTTGTGTCTCTTCCCGGGGATCAGGAGAATGCGTAAACCATCCATCTTCAAACAAATAAAAAACAACATCCATATCCAACAATAAAAAAAACAAACCTGCTGAATCTTGTATTTTTGCATGAAGGGCAGGAACTGGAAGAGAAAACCGGGCAGGCAGAACAGGAAATAGATTAACTCATGGACGATGAGCGAGCCCCAGGTGGCAATCTGGAATTTGGTGTAGTTGTCCAGCATGTAGCCCCAGGCGTGTTTCAGGGAGGGCTGGAACGGGTTTTCTGGCAGAACAGCATCGACATACTCGACTGCAAGATAGGCAGAGCTCAAAATGTTTGCAGTGCCGTTCACCGCCATGCTGAAAGATGATGCAAGCTGGCTGTGGGTCAGGAGAGAGGCCTGAAAGACAGGAACACAGCTCTTAATTATATAAGGAACAAAAATAAGTAGAATTGATGCATAATTACATTTCCACTAGAGTCATGCTACTCCACTGTGTAAGTTTTAAAATAAAAATATAACAGAAAAATCAGACATAATATTAAGGATAATTATTAACTGAAAAAGAAAATACAATAGTAGAAGAAAAGTATTCAAAGTAGGACAACTATTAAAAAAACAAATAATTTTCATTGTTAAGTCATTTAATAATGCCACTTTACCATAAATTTTGTCATTTGACTGGGCTACATCTATTTGTTCGTCATTTTTTGACGAAGTTGTTGCCTACAGTAAGCAGACATTTTTTACAAGTTTTCTTTTAAGCTGGTAGAGTGTAACTATTTTTATCAATACAAACACGCATAACGACACTAATAATACAAGTATTGACACTTTCCCATCTAACAAAAGCATTCAAGCTAACAGCTCTCCAATTTTAAACCCTACTACCTCTTAACATATAACACCTCATAAAACCACCAGTGTGTCAATTGCAGGTGGCGTAAATAAAATGATTATTAAATTAGTTTATGAATCATTAACTGCGTCTCAGTAAACAAGCTAGCAGAAGCCTAAATATCTTCTACAGGCTTTCCCCCGAACTTATGGCACTACATTCTGGCACTATTTGCTGCTTTTACGCCTAAATAACAAACAAGCATTTTCTATAGAAGCTAAAAATTTTGCTAAATGCCCTGTTTAGTCCAGACAACAAGCTTCAACCCTCACCTTTCTGCTGTATGTCCCGTCTACCTGAGCAAGAGGTGGCGGAGCGGGTGAAGTACAGTAATATCGGATACTCCGATTGGCCGAGAGGAAAGGAGACTGACGTCGAGGGGCCGAACTTCCCCTCTGATTGGTCCGCGAAATGGAGCGACGATAGTGAGACTGGGGGTTTCTACAGCAACAGCCAATCAGAAGTGAGGTCTGCTTTCGTAACCGAAGCAGAAGTTAACAGGCGGTATGAGGGAAGAGATGGGGTGGTTCGTCCCGAGATACTTGAGCCATGCGTTATCTTCACTTTTAATTGTATTTTATAACAGATTCTGACTCCAGTGTTTACTGTGGAAATACTGTGGACACGTTGAGACGCACGTAGTATGAGTTGTGTTTGTTTTTCTGTCTTAAAAATAACTAATTTCGACACAAATTAAACTTTTCTGACAGGCTACCTATTTGTTACCATATTATCGAACATAAAATATATTAATTTCTGTTCCAAAACAAACTATGTAGATAGTTGCCAACTGTGCAACCCCCTTTACACTACAGTCAGAACCATCATTTGTAGGATCAAGACGCATTTATTTTATTTCATTTTTTGTAATTTTGCCTCTGTAGACCACCACAGTGCATTTTAAACCAAAAACGTGTAACATAAAAAAGAAATTCTTTTAACTGTTTACAAGGAATTACAGACATTTTTAGAGGATCCAAATTAATTGATCAAACTAACACAATTTTACAGTGTGGATTGTTTTTAATACTTGAATGAAAATCTTTTACATTCAAAAACTGCCTGAAGTCTAGAAACCATGGATCTCACCAGTTTCCGCTTGTTTGTGGATTTGTCTCCATTTAATTTTTAAAAACTAAAAAGCATGTCTGTAGGGTTGAGATCAGGTGACTGACTTGCCCATTGAACAGAAACCATGCAGGCTCAGCCACAGGGGCCAGGCTCCGCCACCGTCTCAGCCAATAGGTCCAGGCTCCCCCAGGCCGAGCCACCAGGACCAGGCCCTACCAGGCTCAGGCTTCACCAGGCTCAGGCTTTAGGCTCAGCCACCAGGCCCAGGCTTCACTAGGCTTAGTCACCAGGACCATAATTTTACTAATTACATCCCAGTTTCCTTACTTAGACAGTTCTCCAATATAACTGGACATCTATTTTTATTTTTTTGCAGGGCTTGACAACTTATTGAGAATAATACTATTTTAACGGAGAGTTATTATGGCTTTAGATCAACTAGATCAACATTTATGGCAATAATGAAGTTAGTGGAAAATATAACTGAATACATAGATAATAAAAAAATATGAAGTGAGGATATTTATTGACCTGAAAAAGGCTTTTGATACAATGACCACAGAATATTGTTACAAAAATGGAAAGATATAGTTTGAGAGGGGTAAAAAAAAACAACTGGTTAAAAAGTTATCTTGGCAATTCATACAAACTGCTCAGTCAAAATCTGTGTGCTTGAATATTACCTTTGGTGTCCCACAGGGTTCAGTACTGGGTCCCAAATTGTTTACTATGTATACCAGTGACATCTATAGCGTTACAAACATACTGAGGTTTGTTGTTTTTGCAGACGATACAACCATTCTTTGTTCTGGGGAAGGGTTTAAAGATTTAAAGTTATCTTTAAATTCATCCAAAACCAAATTTATGTTGTTTGGAAATCGAGAAATGTTTACAACTGGAGACTGGAAATTGATAAAGTATCCATTGAAAGAGTATTTGAAAAGAGATTTCTTGGTGTAATTTTGGACCACAAGCTTTGTTGGAAACTATAAATCAAACCCTTGTGAAACAAGATGTCAGAAACCACAGGGATTTTGGGAAAAACAAGTTACATCCTGAACAATACAAGATTGCACACACTTTACTGCACATTGCTACTACCATATTTAATTACTGTGTTGAAATCTGGGGCAACACCTACGAGAGTTCTCTACAAAAAATATGCACAATGCAAAACAGAGCAATAAGGATAATACATAATATTTGGTATCGTGAACACAAATACATTTTTTTTTAAATTACAAGGTTCTGCTCCCTTTCGAACACCCTTTGTTTTTGCTTTACAGATTTTTTTGTTGGAAATTTTTTATTATGTTTTCTGTTTCCCGTGTTTGTTTTGTTGAAACTTTAATCATTTGAAATGAGAGAAAGAAAAAAAGAAAGAAAGAAAGAAAGAAAGGAAAGATAAAAAAGAACAGTATGTCATTTCTTTTCCTTGAGAAACTCTTTCATAGTATGCTTGGGGTCAGTATTTACACTGTGAAGCACTGCCTGTATAGTTTTGCAGCATTTGTCTCAATCTGAGCGGAGCCTGTAGTCCCGTGCACATCACAGTTCATCCTGCTGTTTCAATCAGCAGTCATACTATCAATAAACACTCTTAATGGTTATGGACAAATCAAGTGTGTTATCATGTATCAGTTGTATAGTTTTAATGTTTTACTTGGGAATAGAATGGTATGTATGTGTGAGTTTGGTGATGGAGTTCTTATTATGTATGAATTATGCACTTTTTTTAATGAATTATTTGTCCATTTTTAATATGTTTTTTGGACAACAGATGGAAATTAGCCTTTGGCTATAATCTGGTATGTTTACATTCATGTAATTTCTTTTTTTACATGTATGTTCATTAACATGCACTGTGCTAAATAAATAAATAATTGCATCCACCATGTTTGACCGATGTGTTACGCTGGGCTGTTCCTTTTTTTCCTCTATACCTTTCTCTTCCCATCATTCTGGTACAAGTTCATCTTGGTTTCCTTTGTTCACTGTTTTCCCAGAACAGCCTAATCTGGCCTTTATGTTCTTGAGTGTAATTAGTGGTTTACACCTTTTTATAAACCCTCTGTGGTTCTATTCATGAAGAGGTCTCTTAACCATAGACTTTAACAGTGATACACTTACCGAGAGAGTTCTTGACTTGGTTAGGTGTTGTGAAGTTGCTTTTAACTCTGTGATATACATTAATATTCCTTTGTTTTATTATAACAATGTACCAGATTAAGGATTTCACGACTACAGATTATGCTCTCTGTGTGGTAGATTTATTTAGTTTTTTAGCCTACCTTGCACCGATAGCTCTTTGGGCCTTATATTGATAATTACAGTGGAAATCTATAAAACAAAAATTCAACACTCTAAATTAACTTCAACCTTGTTTGCTGTGACATTTGAAAAAAACTGAGGGAAAGCATTTTACCGCACTACAAAACTGTTCATAAGCCAATAATTCCATATTTTTGAGCCACTGAGAATAGAGGCAAAACTACTAAATTAGTTTGTTGTACAAACTATGGACATAACTGTAGTCCAACAGTCCTACAGTCCAAGAAACATTAGTATTTTTGGCAAATTGAAATTACTAAAAGAATAAATGCCAGTTTTTCAGAGGAATGCACCAATTTAAAAAAAAAAAAAAAAACATTGAAAAATGCTTTGTGTTACTCTCTATTTACTTCATTAATACATTTAAAGGAGAAAGAAAATACAATATTTGCCTTTAAAACAGAATAAAGCATCATGAAGTGTATTTTGTACCAAATACACTAGACTAGAGTATGAGAAATGACCAAAAGGGACACTGGACATTATGAAATATCAGTTTTTGTAACAGGAGTAAAGCATCACACACGGCACTTTCCATTTCAAGGTTTTACTGATTTGGCAAAATATTAAAAACGGATTATATCATTTCACAGCTTTAAATACAAGAAGCATATTTATTAATGATAATATAAAACAAGTAGTGAAACATTGTCAAAGTCATTAGCCTACATGACATTCCTCAATACACTGACAAGAAACAGCGATACCAGTTACTATTTGTAGCAAGTTCTCAATATAGTAGGAGAGGCGAGAGACTGAAGAAACAAAAGAAACTCAACAGTAAGTTTGGTCACTTTCCAGAAAGAGAGAACAGATTCGTGAAGAAGAGTCATAAAAGAGAGACAGAAAAGAAGAGACATATTAAAATTGGCACATTCATAGTATGTCAGGGTGTGCAGTAGTTAATAGAGTTGCTACACCGAACGAGAAGAGGGTACGGTTTGGAGTGTAGCAGGTTAGAGACAGGAACCATGCAGTGAGTTCAGCCTGCTGTTGTCATGAGTGGTTACAACCACACTAAATATGGCTGCCAGGTGACACATCCAACTGGTTTTTGTATTTTTTCCCCCTCTACCGATCACTGTTTTGTTTTGTTTTTTTGGCAAGGTGAACGAGGCTCCTGGCTCCAATCAAAGTCAGCTTCCTCCAGAATAATTGCACACCGTCACCTGCTACAGCTGCTTCTCATGTTGCTGTTGTGGTTGAAAGCGAGCTAACACAGCCATCGCATCCTACCTGAAGTCAAAATGTGTCTTCTCTATTCCAGACCAGCAGCCGCTCTCTGTCCAGTAACAGTACTGAAGGCATAATAGAGGAGAAGGGGAGACAGACCGTACTTTGACATTCAGGCACTCTTGAGCAGCCCCCCTGCAACACTGTAAAAGATCGGAGGTCACACGGAGTGCGTTCATGCGGCGTCGAACCAGGCGTCACCACACCAGATGCACACAAACACACATGCTCACATGTGCAAGCAACGGAGCACCTTTAAATGCTAGCGTACACACACACACACACACACAAACACACACACACTCACACAACTCACTTCTCAATAGGATTTTTAAAAAATGAAAGAGAAACCTATTTCAGTCCCAAATGGTCCTTCTCTGCCTTCCTCTCCCATAAAGAAGGTCAGTGGTCTTTCTCTGAGCTAACATTACTAATGTTAAAATAACTCTGGAGTTAAAGTAGCTTCACATCAGTAGCGTTTCTGTGGCACTGCAGTGGTACACGGATGCTTCAAACTGCTTTGTCCAGTCGCTGCTGCAGTCCTGCCACGAGAGAGAGGAGGGGAAGGGGTTAAAACACAGGTTTGATCCCCTTGTTTGTTACAGCTCCCCCCATTCAGGTAAGTGCAAAAATCCTCGTCATCTTCAACAACAACAACATTCTTGTAATTTCCTTCATCTTCGTCAGTGCCTGTGCTAATGCTGCCCAACATTTGAAGCATTGGCATCGTAGACAGATCCAAGATCAGTATTCAGCAGGAGAATACGTTCTGCTCCCAATCAGCGGCAGGTGTCTAGAGCAGTCATAAGGGCTTGTCAATCACAGTCACACCTGAAGTAAAAATACAAATAAAATAAGTTAGGTTCAAACAACTATATCCTCGTTTTCTTATACAACAGGCTTCCCTTTTTGGTAAAGCTTACAGTGATGGCCTGGATCAGGTGACTGAATCCTCCTTTAGTTACACTGCAATAGCTCTAAGCTGCTGGGGGTTTCCCATGATGCACTGAGTGTTTCTTCTTCACTCTCTATGCATTGAATCTTTAGTTATTATTAAGCGGTTCTCTTCCACAGTGTGTCTTTTGTCCCGTTTTCCTCTCCTCACCCCCAACCAGTCACGGCAGATGGCTGCCCCTCTGTGAGCCTGGTTCTGGGAGTTTTTCCTTCCCATTGTTGCTAATTGCTTGTTCATAGAGGGTCATTTGATTGTTGTAGTTCCCTCTATGTTATTGCAGGGCCGCTACCTTACAATATAAAGCAGCCCTTTGTAAATCATTCTGCACAGTATGGCTCAAGTGACAAAAGCCAACTTCAAGACAGCATTGAAAACTGTGTGGCTCCGTGTGTGGAGCGCTGACCTGCGTAACTGCGACCTGTGCTCATGCAGGTCGGCAGTAGCGTCCACTTGTCAGTGATCGGATTGTAGAACTCCACCGAGGCCAAATTACAGCTTCCGTCATCTCCTCCCACCACGTAGAGTACATTATTTACAGCACACACGCCTGCACACACAAACGCACAACGATTAAAAGACATCTAACACAAGAGCACCACACATCCGAGGCTGCTTGGTGAACACACACCGTGTTGCTTACCTGCATTACGTCGACACATGTTCATGTCAGCTACTTGTCTCCAGCTGTTAGTGGCTGGATCATAAACTTCACAACTCTTCCTCACCAGTGGACCGTCGTGGCCCCCCACAGCATAAAGTAAACCTTTTAATACACCCACACCTGAGGAAGACATGCAGTTACTAGAGGTCACGATCTACTCAGAGGAGCACACTGTGCAATGTTTTTCATTTAGTCCTCTTTTATAAGTAAGCTTCAGTAAAGATTTGTACTGACAAACAGATCAGTTGTTTCATTTAGTATTTTAAACACAAATAAGGTTGACACACCTGCTCCACTGCGTCTTGTTCCCATCTCGGCTATATAGCTCCACGTGTTGCTTTTAGGGTTGTAAGCTTCTACTGTACTTAAACACTGCCTGGTGGCTCCGTCATAACCTCCAACAGCATAAAGGATCCCTGAAAAACATGCAATCCATAATTTAGAACGAGGTGCAGGGGCGGATAAAAGACACAAGCGATGGAGGAACTATGATATTTTTAATCACACCGCTCTTGCCATAGTATATATCGTAGTACTGTAGTATTTTGTAATAATAGTGGTTTGTTTTAAAAAAGAAAAATATGAGCTCTACTGAAGCTGTTTTTCCTGCCGGAGTAGGTGTTTCTGTTAGTTTGTTCACCTTTAAAAATCCATTTCTAAAAGCTGATTTTGGAGAGAGTTTGGGAATCATATTCACCATTGACAACGCCGACTCCTACACTGCTGCGTCGGGTGCTCATGGGCGCCACATGGAACCACTCGTCTGTCTTAGCGTTATACGCCTCGACCGTAGACAGACCTGCAAACATGCAGAGCGTCAATCAAAAGAACAGCAGTCAAACATTTTGAAAATTCTCTGCTGTCACATTTTTAAAGGACATTTGGCGTCACACGCTGAGGTCACGACCACACGAATTAAAAATCGCAGCAACAGACCTGTGCTACCGTCAAAGCCTCCAACAGCGTACAGGAGTCCGTTGAGCACAGAGGCCCCGAGCGTCGATCGACGGTCCTGCATGCTGCTCACGCTCGTCCAGCGGTCCATCATCGGGTCGTAACAGTCGACCGTCCGCACACGCAAAGAACCGTTGAAACCGCCCACCGCGTACACGCACCCGGCCACATACACCACACCTGACAGAGAAGACAAAGTTTAAAACATCTTTCATTCTCCTGATCAGTGCTGACTGACATAAAACTTTGTCTTTTTTATTCTCACTTTTTCTTGGGAAAATCCTGGTAGGCGGATGAGAATCAAACTGCCTAATCCGAGGAGCCTTCAGGTGACATTCTTCAGCTCATTTATTATGATTACTGAGGGTTTCCTACCTGCTCGGCACCTCCTAGTTGGGAGTTCAGCCACTTGGTACCATCGCTGCTCCTCAAAGTCGTAACATTCAACACTTCGAATGGCCTTAGGAGCCTGACCGCCAACCACCACCATCACCTACGCACAACAGCGATGCCATTACAAGAAAGACTGTGGATCACTTGCTGTTTTGATGTGGATATAAGTGCTCATGTGTTTATAGTGTGTTAGTACCTTAGGACAGCAGGCTGGAGTCCTCATGCGTGTACGGGCGGTCTTCATCAGAGCTCTCTGGTCGGCCGGCAGCAGGTGGTACTTCATGGCCTCAATCAGGTAGTCTTTACAGGCACTGCTGTTCTTAATCAGAGACTCCTCCTCCACCCGCTGACACAAGTGAACAGTGAGGGAGGAACCAATCAGCTTGCATGATTTACAGTTACAGTACATCACAGTGAGTGTGACGTTTCTGAGCTAAAGTCAGCATAAGAAAAAAAAAAAGAAAAATGAAAAAAAAAAAATCTTTGGCTTATAAAATATATTCTGTGTTTATATCAAACTGAATACTGTCAGCAGACATTGTTAACTAAAAAAAATTTTTAATATTCAGGAAATGACTGGTACAAGGGCATGATGTTTTTTCAGTAAAAAAAAAAAATGCTAAAGGATTTCAGCTGCTGTCACTTTACTGTACAAAGGATCACACATCAGTAATATCGACTAAAATTCAGCCACAGCAAACACTGCACTCAGTTTTGCGCCAAGAAATAATCAAATCCACTTCTTTAAAGCAACAGAAGTGACAAAGAAAAGCAAACATTTATATGTATTTTTAATTTCATCACTTTCAATAAAAGTGCCCTTTCTGACAAGTGAAGCACACATTCACTTTACATCAGATAGTTTTGTTTTTTTATAGATTTCTTCAACACACCAGTGAAGTGTACACACAGAGACTCACACACGCACACAGCATCTTCCTGTCATAACCAACCTCACCAGCAAGATGACAGAGTTAGAAAGCTTTCCTTTCTTGCGGGAGCTTGTTTGAACGTCCCAAAAACAATAAAACGGGACATCGTGGAATGTTGAAGCACTGCTCTCCTGCACACGAGTCTAGTCTTTAAAAAGTATAAATTACATTATATTGTGTACATCGTCTACATTCAGAATTTACTGTGGTATCTTTTTCCTGTCAGCCCCTCTTTCATCTTTTATTTCCCACATTTTTTAATGAATTCACTTTTAATCACTTCTTCCTGCCGTTTTTCTTTCTGTGACCTACATTTTCTCTTTAAGTGGTTTATGTTCTGTATACAGTGCTTTTCTACATCACTCAAAGTGATGAGAAAAAAAAAGCATCAAACACCAGCCCAGTTTCTTGAAAACAACGATGACAAACAAAAGGTTACTGGCAGCTAATAGTGCATAAAACTTTAACTCTATTTCATTTAAGAGCAGCATGAAAAATAGCAGCCAAACACACCTGCACCAGGTATTCTCTGGAGAGGAGCGGCAGGCGGACATGTTCCATCAGGTGAGCCAAATGCTCCTGGCGGACGTCTTTATCGTGGTTGACCCAAGCTATGACGGCCTCAAAAACCTACACAACAGTGCACACAGGCACACGCACATCATTGTATAGTTTTTACTTCTGCTATACGTGCATAATGAGAACGACACAAGAGCGTACCTTCTCCTCTGAGGGTATGGTGAGCTTGTCGCTGGCGATAAGGCTGGACACTTGCTCCATGCCCAAATTAAGAAACTCCTCACTCCCGACCACCTCGGTGAAATGTTGCTCTGCGGGCACAAACTGCAGATAAACACAGCTGCTTCTCTCCACAACTTCATTAATTACACCTGTTCTCATTCTGTCTCCCCAGATCCTCCCGGACACGCGGACTCGTTTAAATAAAGGAACAGGAAGTGCTGCCACACACATGCAGACTCCTGAAGGCACAAACCTGCGAAGCTGTTAGCCTGCGTGAGAAGCTGGGAGCAGGCGTGTAGGTCAGCGAAGGCTCTTATTCCCAGGCAGTTGGACGGATGAAGCTGAGAGCTCAGGAACTCACAGCAAGCCTTTTTCACCTCGTTCAGCTGGAGCAGCCCTGCTGCAGGCAACAGCGCCTGAGAAACAAGAACACGAGGTTTGCACACAGGTTTCGGCTTTACTGCCACACCGTACAGATCAGTACATTTAGAGCGGTGACAGGTTGGCCTGGTGTGCAGAACAGCAATCTGGGACTCACTGACAGTTTACTTTAACAAAACTGTTCCAGTCTTTTTCAACTTTTAAACCAAGAAAGAAGTGAAACCCTAAAAATAAACTCAGCTGAGATTAGAGCACAGCTACCAATCAAAGTGATCACGTGCTGTACGTGCATCTTTTATAGTGCCTTTATTTGCACTGTGGTGATCTGATCCTTCCCAAGTTAAAAAAAAAAACATCTGTTCAAACATGGAAACTGCTTTTCTGGTTTAATTTGGTGGGTTTTAAAGCAAGTAGAAATCTTCTAGAGAAAAAGCCTGATTAAATCACATCTCATCGTGTCATGAACTGAACTCATTTCAGAAAAATTTACGTCGGAAAAAGTGTCTTGTCATGGTGTGGAGTCATGGCAATCTTTTTTTAAATGACACCAAATATAATCACCTTATTTAAATAGTAATGAAAGTTTTATACTTTTCCTGAAACCAATGAGATTTTTCCAATCACACTCACACCAATTTAGAATTACCAGTTAACCTAGCCCCACTAACTGCATGTCTTTGGACTGTGGAAGTTAAAGTACCAGGAGAGCACCCATGCAAACACTGAAAGGCCCCAGACTGGATTAGAAGCCACGATCTTCTTGCTGTGAGACAACAGTACTAACCGCTGCACCACCTTGTCTCTCTAGCTTCTGGCCCTGCGACAGGGCTCCAGACTCCAGACCTTAACCCGACCACAAGCTCTTACCCTGATCATAATACACGACTTCCTACAGAGTTAGAAAATTTCAATCTACCAGCCCTCTGATTAGTAAAGACTGCTTGAGCCACAACACCAAAACGCTGAGCCTACCAGTGTTAGTAATGTAAGATCAAACCACCAACCTTTCAATTAGTAGCCACCCTGCTTTACCTCCTGATCCACAGTCACCCCAAGATAAGAAAAGCTTAAGAAGCATGAAGACATGATATGGAAAATATCATGTATATGACCTACTTAGAATCATCAGCTAACCTAACATACAAGTCTTTGGGCCATGGGAGGAAACAAGCATCCCACACAGGTTTGCTGTGGGCTGGCCAGCAGGTTCAAACCCAGAATCCTTTGTGGTGATCATGTGTTGCATGATCAGGTATGAGGAAGCTGTTTATTTTTCATACGGCGAGCAGTGGGGCTTGCCTGCTGAAAAGTTGGACGTTTTCACCGAGTTATTGTTTTCCAGCATGTTGAAGCACCCATAATATCCTGTTTCCTAATTTGCTCAGATCCTATACAGTTTTTCCTTACTAATAATATGTATATATTTAGGTTTTTCTTATATTGTTACATCTATATATGCTAGATTCTTTTTTTATTATAGTTTATACATTTAAATTTAGATTTGTTTTTTACTAAATTATACAGTCAGTTGGTGAGTAAAATGCACTGAAATTTCATTCTGATGTGCACTAGCTGATGTATTTTTTGAATGACAGTAAAGCGGCTATTCTATTCTACTAAATCTTTAAAGACAATCCAATCAGGTCTAACTTATTGCTCATCGCCCAGAAGTTTGGGTTTGAAAGTAGCCATTTAACTCTTTAACTTAACCTGATAACCAAAAAGACCGTGTCTTTGTGTGAAGCTAACAAAGCCTTTGATGTGAATGAGCTTTAATGCATCGAGAAAGCTTGAACTGAAATGTTATTTTTGCCTTACAGGTAAATCAGATCCTGCAGAGTTTACAAGGAGCAGTGTGACGCTGCAAATGCTGCAAGCCTGCTCAGTGTGATTCCAGGCTGTAGTTATTGAGCTAATGCATGTGTGTGTTTACCTGCACATTATCCTCCGTGACCTGTATCTCCGCCGTGTAGATGTAGTCAATCAGCAGGCCCAGAGTCCAGCCATCCATCTCCTTTATCCTTACTCGTTTTGCCCTACTTTCTGCCATCTCCCCTGTTAGTACATGTGCACACGTTAAGATTTTCAGCACCACAAAGGTAGCAACTGTTTCAGGCACTAAAAAGAATGAAAGAAACCAAATAGATGAGAATGGAGGAGGGCCGTTACCTGTGAACATAGCGTGAAAGTAAGGGCTCCCAGCAGCCAGAACCACTCTGTGAGCAGCGATCTCGACGTCCTCTGCCACTATGGTCACATCACACAACAGGCTCTGGCTACACGCACGAGTAGGAAACAGAAACCGTTACAGTTTACAGAAAGGATTTGGTGAGGACGAGGCAACAAATAACTGAAGAGACAGTGTGGGACACCTGCGCAGCTCGTTCATGACTTTGAACGCCTTCCTCATGTGGCGAGGGTTCAGAGTGACGGGACCGTGCCTTTCCACTCCGTCCTCTTTGTCCAGAGAGTGTGGACAAAGTCTAGTGCACCTGAGAGGAACAGTACAGATACGTAAACAAGACGCAAACACAACTTACAAAACGCGTAACTTGAGAGCTACTCGGGTCTCCTGGTGCACGACAATCACAGTGAGAACATCTTTTTGTTTAGAATCACTTCTAAACACCATAGCTTTAACCAAAAGCACAATCAGACACTGCGTTTAACTTCTCATTAAGTTTTCCAAAGTGTCTTTGCAATCACTTTAAACCCCGACTCGGCTGGTTTATCTCCTAGAGAAGATAAATTACTGTTGATTTGGAAAGTGACGGTGTAATATTTCCTGATTTCCTGACGAAAAACACGCACACACTCAGAGGGCGCTGTATCAGGACCAAGCTTGATTTTCACACGCGTAAAGAAGGCATCTTCCCAGGAGACCACAATTAAGATTAAATGCTCATTTGTAAACTGTTTAGCAGTCCAGTCAAAGCTGCAGTATCAGGTAGTGCTTTGTCTTGTTTAAAATCTTATCCAAAGACCTTAATTATTAGTTTATATCAACAAGGTGCAGACTCTCAGTTGTAGCATGTAAAAGCTGAACTGTTCTGCTATAAATTCTATTATCATTATTATTGTTGATATTATTAACTGTTGTTGTTGCACTAGCATTATGATTAGAATAGGGGATGCACTGGCTGAGACAATGCTGATACTTGTGTTTGAAAGAGCAGTTTAGCACATAGCCAATGTTGCCAAAGTTATACGTTTTGCATGAAAATTTATATTGTTTTTGTTTATTGTTATAATTTGTAGTTACATAGAATGCAGTCAATCAGCATTTGTAGTGCAGCATTTGCATGATGCTGCACATCATTACTGAGACATGCTGTGATGTATGGTTTGGAGATGCTGGCACTGACAAGGAGATGAAGATGTTAAGATTTTCATTGGGAGTGAGCAGGATGGACAGGATTAGAAATTCATTTATCAGTGGGACAGTTCAGGTTGAGAAGTTTGGAGAAAAGGTTAGAGAGGCAAGGCTGAGATGGATTGGATGGCGAGTGGATATATCAGGCAAAGGATGTTGAAGATGGAGCTGCCAGGCAGGAGGAAAAGAGGACGATCACAGAGAAGATTCATGGTTTTAGGTAAGGAGACCATGCAGAGGGTTGGTGTGACAGAGGAGGATGCTAGGGATAAGGAGAGATGGAGGAGGGTGATCTGCTGAGGTGAGAAGAAGATGCTGCACATCTTAAAATACAAACACACCCTGCATAAGTTCTCCAGTCACTGACATAAGTAGTGAAACAATGTAAGAACACTGCAGCACTAATAAAAGTGCTTTATTCAATATTAATAGCGAAAATGTTCGGAGAAAAATAAGAGTTACAATTTGGAAGAAAAATGACTCCTGTGTGTAAGATATTATTATACTGATGAATCAAGTAGCACTTTCAGGTGGCACTATAATCCAGCAGCTCTACTCAGGGGCCCTTCTCCTGAGGGTTTCATGATAAGTCTGAAGAGGTTGTGAGAGAGAACAGGAAAAGTCCTGCTACAGAGATTTCCATTCATGTTTGAGACTCTGGTGTATGTCCTAAAACATTGATTAGGCTTAACCTAAGATGGAACCTTTTGACTGCCTAAGGTGTTTGATAAGATCATGTGTGTACTTTAAACCTTCACTATTGACTATTCATTAAAAACAGATCGATCAAGTTGGCTGAACTGTGCTGGACTAGAAGTATATGATATATAATCCACACAATTACTTTGTTATTCGCACCTCTGAGCGCACACCTCTGCCCTCCCTCTCCTGAAATCAAACATTCAACATGTACATTTACATGCTGCTCCTCTGTTTTCTGTCACAAATACACCCACACACCCACACACGGCTGTGAAGCACACGTCCTCAGTGCCACGAACAGAAACAGAGGCGTTAGACCAACAAGCACAATGTTATGACACCACCACAGAGCCTGCAGCCTGCTCCTGCAGCCACAGTCCCCGGGTATCAGTCCTCCCCACCCGGTCAGTGAGCAGCCACACCGGCTGGCCGCTGTCTTTGTCAATGCGGCACCATCCGTCAAGCAGCCACTGGGAAACGTCAACACACACACAGAGAGCGAGAGCGAGGGAGAGATTCAGCAGCTTTTTGCACTTACAGCGGATGACTGTCCATGATTCTGGTGTTTTTCAGAGGCTGAAAACTTGGCCCAGCGGCATGCACCATTCCATATCCACACAGTGTCGTCTTCGATGGATCTAAATTCAGGCGTGAATCACGGCGATCATCTGTCCAGAGGCGGAGAGACGGGCTGACGACAGCCCCATTAAAGCAGCCTGTTCCATAGAAACACACAGCCCGACTGCTGCGGTGACACTCTCCACAGACACGTTGCGATTCAGTCCGGCTGTTGTACCCAGCGGACTGCTCCTTATGTGGGCCGAAAAGCGCGCAGGAAAGGCGCACACCGCCAGGTCAGACGGGGGTTGTTTTTACTCAGCGTCCCCTCTCTTTTACTCCTGGGTGTTTATGGGTGCGAGAGGCGGACGGACAAGGATACCTGTTATTTTCCAATCGCTGATTAAAACGCACAAACAAGGACATGTCGGTAAAGACGGTCCTCTGAGCAGCCAAGGCGTCCCAGAAGAAAGCGCTGTCTCCCTCTAGCTGTGGGAGACTCACGAAACTGAACAAACACTCAGTTCAGTTTGTTCATATAGAGACAGCTCATAACAAACACGATCAGAGGACCTTACATTATAAAGTAAATCATTTACAGTATCACAAGGGGAAACTGTAAAGTGATGCTTTAAAGACTTTAGACTTCATCATTTAGTACAGGTTGGGTCTTATTATGATGGACAATTTTGGCCCTATTTTTGTTCCATTACGTTTTATTTTTTATTAAATTTAAAAATAAGAACACGAAACATGTTCTTTGCTTCTCATCAAGCCCAAAGTTTTATATCTCCAAATCTGACTTTGTAAATCAGAAACTGCTTTATAATGTCACAGTTTTGATCTCATACTCTAAATGTAATCCTGTTATAAATTTGACTTGGTTGACTGTTTATGATCTACGTTTGTGTCATTTTCAGCTACAAACTCAAGGTGTTTGATTTACTTTCATAAACTATAACAAGTTATTTTGATATACTTCCACGATTTTGATTAAAGGACTCAAACTTTAGATTTTTAAAGTCTAAGTTACACTTTATTAAATAAGGTCAATTTATAAATCAGTAAGTTGGAATTTTAAATTTTCGTGGCAGAATTTAGATAACATGGATTCAGATTTTAGATATCATATTACTGAGTGTTTACCTGATGCTAAACCTGCCTTAGCATTTCTCTGTTTTGATTTTATTGCTACATTTGTATTATTATATTAAGAAAGTCAGTTTTATTTATAGAGCAAAGTTAAAACCAATGTGGTTTGTAGTAAAATTAAAAAATAAATACATAAAATGATGCTATACTATAATATCTAACAATAATTTTTCTTTACACTATTTCAAAGCACTTTGCAACTTGTTCTAAAATGTGTGTCTTTCTATTGTTCTTGTATATATTTCTCCTGTATGCTATTTATTCGTGCTGTCTACTATTTATATTTTATTCCAACACAGCTGATGTGGAGCACCCACGATTTCGTTGTACATGTACAATGACAATCAAGTTTTATTCTATTTTATTCTTTTCTATGTCTTTTAGCTTTATATCTTACACTGTTGGCTTAAATTCTTGTTATTCTGTTCATAGTAAGTCACAATTTTGACCCTATTTTTAATTTAATTACATTTAAACATAGGATTACAAAACATAATTTTATTTATCATCAAGCCCAAAGTTTTATTTAAGCATTTTACTTTGTAAGTCAAAATTTGCTTCACTGGCATCATATTTCTCACTTATCAGTTTACTTTTATTTCATTATTTGGACACTTACTCAGGACCCGTATACAGCGGTACATGCCTGGGGCTATTGTCATGCTGCACAATGAGATCTGATTGAGACAGATTGCTTCATTATCTAATAATTCTTTGTGTATCTCGCAAACATGACCACAAATACTCATATATCTCATCCTTGTGACTAATATGTTCTGCTCTTCTCTCCTAAGTCATGTCTTTGGAAGTCAAAAATTGACATACATGAGCATTTATGTTTTTCAGTCTTTCTGTCAAGTTAGATATCTGCCTGCATTAGGTACACATGCTAAATCTAGTCCATGTCAATCAGAAACTGTATTAAAAGAGTGGATAACTGCTAATTAAACACATTAGCATTACATTAAAATACAGGTTTCTTCATGTCAGGACCACAGACCCGTTTGCAGAAATGTTTGTCCTCGGAGCACCATCTGTGATATTTTGCCTGGCTGTACTGTTTGTGAACATGCAAGAGCTGTGAGAATGAGCAGAACAAATCTGCTGTGGTGTGAAGACACCAATTACATCAGAGACAACACGCTTTCATAATGCTCTGTACTCAATACTGACTCAGCGTAGTGGTGACCTGGAATAAAAGCTGTTGGCAGGTAGATTTGTTTAAACCAAAATGACAAGATAACAATGTTATTTTGTTTTTATGTAAACACAGAGGACATTCCAAATAATTTATTTGTAAATTATGTTCTTTGAGCCACAGTCTCACGTGGGTTCTGTTGATGTAATACTTAATTTCCACAAAACTGAGAGATTTCTAAAGGAACAACACTGAACCAAAATGCCACAACCCATTGTTTTTATCCTTTCATGCCATTTAAACACTGACCCTCTGGTTTGCACCAAAGGCTCGGTTCAGTGTTTTATCAGAAGACGACACAAAGCTACTTTTGGAGGATGAGTACTACTCATTTGTGACCCACCAATAAACCCGAGGAGTGCACCTTAGGAATTTTACAGGGCGAGGTCAACCCTGTTTCAATCACTACATCACAAGTGCACTCTGTTAAAAAATAACTAAGACTTCAGTATAGTTTCAAAAATCCTCATATTTTATTTTTACAATTTAAAAAAATCAATAATGAAAATATTTACATAAATGAAAACGGGGAAAAAAACTGCTGAAATATTGTACTAACCTCCCCACATTTCTGCAGGAAAGTGCTCTTCGTTTTAGATACAGTCACATTACTCTGCCGTCCTTCAAATACAGACTTTATTTGCCCATTACTTCAAATGAAGCATGCACAACTGATGAATGCAAGCTCACATATCTTGTTTCTGTGTCATCTCCAGCCAGCCTTGGCGGACTCAGGTCAATCCCAACCTTGCAGAGCATAAGTCATTATTTTGGCAAGCGACTGTTTTGCTGTTTCCAGGTGGTTTATTACACACACTGGATGCATAACAGCACATTTTCAGAGCGGGGCAGTTTCAAATGATGTGACTGTACATGTGGTGTGTTAGTTTGGCTTTAAGGGGGCAGGGGGCAGATTTGCAGAGGCCTGCTCCAGAAAAGCCAGCGGTCCAGGAGGGGGAAGGTCTGAGGGTTTACGATGCTGACCGCTCACATCCTCCAGCACTTGTTGCCAGTGGTGCAGCTTCGTCAAGTGCTTCTGAACCAGCATTTCTTTTCTCTGTAGTTCATTACGCAACTCTGACACATCCTGAAGTGAGAGGACAAGTTGACAAATTGAGAAAAATGAATAATACATACATTCATGACTAGTTGTTTATTTTATTTTGCACAAATAACAAGGAAATCTACTGGAAACATAAGTGGACCCAATTCATTGCAATAGTTTACCTCTTTCACCACTTGCTCTGGTTTCTGCACAGACAGCTGAAGCCTTTTCTGTAAGAAGAAGCACTCAGTCTGCCGAGCCACATCCAGAAACTTTTGTATGCACTGGTCCACACCTACAATAAGCACAACACGTGTCAGCATACAGACTAAAATGTGAGACGTGAAAAATTAGAGTGTTCTGCTTCACTGACCTGTTCGAATCTCCTCCTGGTCTGTTCCATTAACGTAATCTTGGCTCACCAGGGATGCAAAACATGCCTAAAGAATAAAAAGAGACAACATTCTTAAATCATAACAGACATTCTGCTCAACCATCTCAAATTTTTAGAAAAATGATCCGTTGACCCACTTCCAGCATGTTTTTTTTCTCACCCTGAAATCTGCCTTGGGGAGTCAAACAAGTTTACAGTTCTTGCAACATTCATGGCAGTAGTCAACATGCCGACTGCCGATCCCTGAGTGTGCGTAGCAGTCGTAGTATTAGGGTAACGGTGTTGCATTGGACAGCTAATTACGGCATTGTGGACATGGAAACCTGGACTACTCACGTGAAATGAGTTACTAATCCCCTTTTCCCCGATCTTAATTGTTTTGCTGTACCAGAAATGTTGAACTGATACTTGTTACGTTGTCATGCGTTTATTTTTTAAAGTTTTTGAGATATTTGTGATCAAACACTGCCTCAGACTGCTTAGATATCTAAAATAGTATTTAACAAATGAAGCTAGAATTTCACAGCAATCATTATAAATGTCTAAATTTCAAACCCTGAAACTTTCAAGCAAATCAAAGGTGCTTAAGCAGAAAATGTTCTTTAAAAAAAAGTGATGATTTGATGTGGAATGATTCATGTTCCAGCTTTGAGTCCAGGCTGTTTTCTAGACTGCTTGTCCCCAAATAGATTAATTAAACTTTAAAATATGTGAATAATACCTGCCTTCCAACCTACACAAAGAAATTAGCAATGCTGTTGATTTGCAACTGAGGATAGATATGTTAAAGACACCAATGCTAGTAAAAACTGTAACTAGAACTACTTCTATGTTTATGCCTTAGTGAAAATTAAATACAGTCTGCATTAAAAAGCTCCATTCTTGTGTTTGTCACTGGCTGCAGAGATTTACTCTGACAGCAGCATTATTCACAGTGGTCTCTGATGTCAGGTGATAAACACCTGGCACATAAATGGCATTCATTCGGGCAGTGAGGTCTGATAGTAGCTCTTTATCTGTGGATATCCACTGGGACATCTGTGGTTGTACCCCTTTTCTTTGTAGATTACATTTGTGTGAAAGTGTTTGTACGGGTCTGTCTCCAAGCTTTGTCATCTTGTAAATTTTATCAAAGGCATGCTGAAACTGGCTTCACAACATAAACCCACAGCTATTTTGAAGAACTAAGGTCCCCAACCAAAAGCAGTTAGAAGCATGTGAGAGGATCCTTCGTGTAATTTATATTGTGCAAAGAGAAGTCAGCATGGCAGTGCAGCGTGTGATCTGGACACAAGCGATGGAGGCCCAACTCGTAGAACTTTGGCAAGCTCAGCCGAGCCATTTCGACGTGGCTTCACAAAATTAAAGCGACCGCAACAACCGTGAAAAGAGTTGGATGGACATTGCTGCTCAATTGCAGCTGCCTGGTCAATGTTTTCCATTAGCAATTTAGCAAAGTTGATGGTGTGTGTGTGTGTGTGTGTGTGTGTGAGAGAGAAAGACAGAGAGGGAGAGCGAAAGACACAGTGTGAGCACTCAGGTCGCACCAGAGCATCGGGCCGTATAGTGTGAGACCATGCATCGTGACCTACGAACTTCTAATACCTGCGATTCAATCGTGCAGTTTGAGCAGGAACTGAATAACGCGACTGGAAAAAGAAAATCGCACAGTGTATGCCCAGCTTAATGCTAGAAGCATAGCGCATTAAACCAACGAAGAAGTCGGGTGTGCATGATGTGTGAAGTGTGTGTCTATTGTGTTTTGTTTTGTTTTTTTTTAATTTAGTTAAGTGACAAAGAGGGAGGATTACGGTGTTTTAGGTGTTGGAAAAAAGACAACAGCCCGTGTGTTTGTTACTAAATGTCTGCTAATTAGCAAGGCACAGACAGGGGGCGAGGCTGGGACTTTGTTACACACCACAGCATCATTACTTCCTCATGATAATAATAATAATTATTTTTAATAATTTTAAGAACATGATTTGAATGTAAAATGGGTACACCCTGCGGTACACCAACACCAGCAAACAAACACTAACCGGCTAAAGCTGCTAGCGACAGTTAGCATACACAGCCAAAGGAAGCCAGCACTGAGGACTCCTACCTCAAAAGAAGCCTCCAGTTCATCCACCAACGTGTTGCTTCCTTGGGTCCTGGGAGCGGCACTAGCGAAACTCGGCTGGCCCGGTCCGCCGGGACCCCCGACAGGATGAGCACCAGGAGGCTGCTGGCCGGTAAACATCCCACTCATGGACGAAGCCATCTTGATCCGATTGTTGTTCCCTCTACAGCCCGCGCATGCGTATACAGTCCACAGAGCTTTCTAGCCAAAGGTATTTGGACAACCTTTTAAACATCTTTTCGGACACAATGGCTAAATCTTTCTGGTCTGTTGCTTTTTTGTGGGGGACATAATTTAGTCGAAGCATCCTCCTGGGAGATGATAGAAATCTATATCTTTATATACATTAAAGCTTCTGAGTAATGTCTGAATTATATTTTGTACAGTTATGTACCAGAAATTGGCAGCAGCTGCAGCACTGTAGTAGTACTACGTACAAGTCATTGTCCTTAAAGTAACGGTTTTCCCACTTTACTGTGGGTGCACTTAAATGATGCACAGAGTCCTCACCTCAAACTCATGAGTTTGAGGTGAGGACTCTGTGCATCAAACACCTGTGGGACGAGTGAGTCAGGTTTCATCCAGGAAGAGAGGCCAACTCACTCATTGTGCCATCTCTGAGTGGGAGCAAATCTGCAGCCAGGTTTCCAAAATCCTTTAAATAAAAGAAAATAAATAATTTAAATAAAAGATTGGGGGCAGCACATTGCCTCTAAACCAGCAAGGTACTGTCCACATTTCTTTTCTTAAAAAAAAAAAAAAAAAAAAAAAAAAAAAATTATCACATGACTATAATGAGGTACACAGTGTACATCCATGCTCAGTAGTGCATGTCAGAACAGTGACAGTCATACAAAACACTTTTTATTTACCAGTAAGAATTTATTTATTCATACTACAAAAAATACTGTTGATGCTACACAGCTTCAGGATGACAACAGGACCAGGGACTGGTCTGAGACTGATGCATGTGGTTTATGGAAACAGTGAAGCCCAGATATTTTACAAAAATATCTCCATTTCATATAATTATATCAGTTTATCCAGTGGCCTGTTTCACACTGTGTGGCATTTGACCATTGTGTTAGGCCCTCGGTCTCTGTTCCTACAGAACAATCACTGTTGAGTCTTGCTAGAAGATTGCAAAAGAGTCTAATCAATTTTTCTTGTCCATCTCCTTTTAGCCATTGTGGGCTAGACCAGCAGCAAACTCCACCAGTGTACGTGTTGGTCTTCCAGACATGCCTTTCCTCAGGTAGGGGATTTCGTCTTTGTTACTCATCACACCGGCGATGTCCAGATGAGCCCAGTGAGGAGCTTTGACGAACTCCCTCAGGAATGCAGCTGCAGTGCATGCACCACCAGAGCTAAAAAGAAATCACTCATGAGAAGAAAAAGAATTCCAATTCATTGCACACTGTAGCATTGAGTGGACGTCTCTCTGCTGCAGCGATGCCTCTAACAGGAGATGAGACACAGATACGTACCGGCTGTACTTGCCAACGTTGTTGAGGTCAGCCAGCTGGCTGTCAGTCACCTGTTTGGTGTAGTGCTGGAACAGAGGCATCCGCCACACCCTGTCACCTGTCACAACACTAGCCTACAATCACAGACACACACACGTTAACAGAAGAGCTGATGGACTGAGGCACCGTGTTTTAACGTGTATCTGCGGTACCCTGTGCAGCTGCTCCCAGAGCCAGTCAGAATTTGTAAAGACTCCTGCTGCTGCTGAGCCGAGCGCTACATCCATCGCACCTCGAAGACAAAATACGCCACGATTTTAACATTTATCTATGATTAATGTCTTGCAGCATAATGAAAATTTGATGTCACTGTGTATACAACTGCTGAAGAAATCCTACCTGTTAGCGTAGCAACATTGACAATGGCTCTGGGGTTGAAGACATGTCCATAACAGAGAGCATCAGCGAGGATCAGTCTGCCCTCTGCATCTGTATTATCAACCTGGAACACAGAAACAAAAAACACTGTACAACTGTACAAATACAGTAAATGGCCTGGTACTTACAGTGGTGTGAAAGAGAAAAGTTATCCAAACCTACCCAGTCCTGTGTGAAAAAGTAGTTGCACCTCTTATTAAATGCGATTAACCACATTTTTTGGAAAGCTGAGTTCAGTTTCACTAAATACACTCAGGCCTGATTACTGGCAGACCTGTTGAATCAAGAGGTCACTTAAATAAAACCTATCTGACAGGTTAAAGATCTCAAAAAGCAACACATCATACCTTGATCTAAAGAAACACCTTAGAAACAAAGTAACTGGGATCTATCAGTCTGGAAAGGGTTACAAAACCATTTCTAAGCACTCCAATGAACCATGTTGAGAACCATTATACAGACATGGAGAAAACATGGAACAGTGGTGAACTTTCCCAGGAATGACATTACTCCAAGAGTACATCGATAAATCATCCAGGAGGTCACAGAAGATCCTGAACAACAACTAAAGAACTGCAAGCCTCACTTGCATCAGTAAAATACGGTGGTGGTAATGTTATGGTCGGGGCTGTTGTGCTGCCTCAGGACCTAGAGGATTGCTGTGGTAAATAGAGCCATAAATTCTGCCGTCTAGAGGCTGCCTGAAGGAGGCTGTCCAGCCATCTGTTTGTGACCTCAAGCAGAAACGCACTTGGGTTCTGCAGTAGGACAAGGATCTAAAACACACCAGCAAGTCCACCTCAGAATGGCTTAAGAACAACAAAATGAAGACGCTGGAGTGGCCTAGTCAAAAGTCCTGACCTGAATCCAAACGAGATGCTGTGACATGACCTTAAACAGGCAGTTCATGCTTGAAAACCCTCCAGTGGGGCTGAATTACAACAATTTTGCAAACAATTGGGCTTAATTGGTTGTTGATCAATGGTCATGACAGTTTGCATATTAATGATCAAGGAACTGACCTGACAGCCCATTGTTCATTCAGTGGGCTAGTTTCAGTCATTGTATAAATGTACTGTTTATAAGGTTGGGGAAACCTGCAGTCAGCTGAGACTGAAGAAGTCATTTGGATGAGTGACGAAACGTTTCTCCCACTGAAAACGCTACGTCCAGATGAACAGAATCAACCCTTTGGGATCTGCAAAGATGATTGGGCCAAAATTCCTCCACAGTGCTGGAAAAGACTCACTGCCAGTTATCGCAAACACTTGATTGCAGTTGTTGCCGCCAAGGGTCATCACACACTTTTCCACACAGGGCCATGTAGGTTTGGATTTTTTTCCCCCTTAATAATAAACACCAGTTACAAACACATTCATACAGCACTTTATTCTATGTCCAAGCACCTTCTAACATTCAGAAGTAACTTCAAGTTCATCATCTTGCAAATTGATCCATCAGCTTTCTGACTGGTAGACGACCCACTCCAACACTTGAGCCACAGCTGCCCACATATCGAAGCACAAGCACACTCAGGTAGCAGTTCAATGCCCGTTTCAGGAGTCCACTCACCTGGATTGTTTTTCCATTCTTGGCTCTGACAACGTCACCTGGTTTAGTAGCCTTCCCACTGGGCATGTTCTCACATAAGGGGGCTAGACCTGAATGAATCAGGGCAGTGAAATGCTCAGACTTACATATATTACGTATGACAAAAATAAAAACCCACCAAGGTATTTTATATCAAAATGCTCACCAATAATGTTGACAGGGAGTTTCAGAGATGCTGCTGTGACGATGGAGGCGCACACCGTGGCAGCTCCGCCCATGTCGGCCCTCATCGCATCCATAGAGGCAGAGGGCTTCAGAGAAATGCCCCCACTACAGACAGAGAATCATAAAAACAGTACTGTATGGTGTAATGAAAAGGTTCAATGAGACATTTACAGTATCTGATCCCAGCCCGTGTTGCTGTGTGTTACCTGTCAAACGTGATGCCTTTTCCTACTAGGAGCAGCGGAGGCTGCTTACTGTCAGGAGAACCGTTGTAATGTAGCTCCAAGAAGACAGGGGGCTCCTCTGAACCTTTAGACACACTAAGGAAGGCTCCCATCTGTTGTTCCTCTATCCAAGCCTGCGGTCTACGACGGCACAGTTTATTAGAGAAAAACCTCCTCTACTTTATCTACCTTTCAGAATAAAAACAGGATCGATAAATAGACAACAGTAATTCACTTTATTGGACCTATTCAAGTACTGGACACCCTGCGACAGTCTGGCAATCTGTCCAGGGTGCACCCTGCCTCTTGCCCTGTGGCAGCTGGGATAGACACCAGCCCCCCTGTGATCCTAAATTAGATAATTGGAAGAGAATGGATGCATAATAATATGCCTTCAGCCAGGGGAATGGGACACCATCTTGTACAGTATTTGATTAGACATTGATGAGAGGAGGCAAAGGAATTTGAAAGGGTCTTGAAACCTAGAGGGGAGTTTCTTAGATGCTAGAGCGCAGCAAAAAAAAAAAAGAAAAAAGAAAAAAAAAGAGCAGAAGTAGATGCAAAAAATTGTTTTATGATTATTTGTGACAATACATGGAATAGTTTCCCCTGAAATATGCAACAGATTAAAGTCCATGTTTTTTTCTTCCTGATTTTGAAAGCGGTGCCGGGGATGATGATGATTAACGAAACACTGACCTCTTGTGTATGGTGACTCGATCAGCATGTGGAGCCAGTTTCTCTTCAATGGTTTTGGCAAAAGCAGTAGGCGTGATGTGATTGGCGGGCGCTTCCATGAGAAGCCGTGCCAGGTTTTGGCCCTCTCCATACATGACGCCTTTCTCCCAGCCGACCACGTCAGCGCTAGGAAGAGTCAGACATAGGAAGTAGCATGTCGCTGTATTTACAGTGTTAAAGGCCTCTGACAGTCAGTGAGCCTCAGTTTGTCGGATCTACCTGCCGTGAAGCTGCGTTGTTACTTTGGTCTTCTTCTTGGATTTGAGCTGGTCATACTGAAACAATCCCAGAACGGTGCCTTCTGCTGCTGACTGGGCATCACCACAGCTGTCCACCTCCACGTGGCTCACCTCCAGGTCCTGAAGCAACCGGCAGCCAGCTGAACGTGCATGAATGACAGAAACAAACCAGGCACGAATTCAGCATAAACTGGACTGAGTGCAGAAGAAGATGTAACATGCAACAGAAGCAATGCTGTGCAATAGAACCTAAAGGTGACAATCTGCATTACCTCTGAGCTAAAATTCAAATCTGATGCATTTATTTTTTACCTTTTAAACATCCCAGAGGTGTTCAAGCCAGGAAAATTCCTTTCCGAATCAGAGGTTGCACTTTTTTAGGATAGGTCATAGATAAAGAAAAAAAGAGCCAGAAGAGGGTGGCTCATGCATCTGGTTAGGATGCCTCTAAATAAAGGTTTTCTAGTCACACCCAACTGCAAGGAGATCCCGTGGTGGACGCAGAACCCGCTGGAGAGATTACATATCTCGCACCATGGGATCCATTATAAGGAACTGGAATCTACTATAATCTACTAATCAGAAGATTGGTGGTTTGATCTCTGGCTGATGAAGTGTTGACTGAAGTTTGAAAAAATTGCTTGTATGAATGGGGAATGTTGTATAAAGCATTAAGTGCTCAAACAGAGAACAAAAGTAAAGTGCACAACACTTTACTCCTTCTGTTATACACACCCACGCCATACCTGACACAGCCTGCCTGATGTTCTCCTTGCTGGTGTCCCAGTTTTCCGTGCCACAAACACCTGCGTTGTTCTTACCCAAACCGACTACTGCTACACATGGGAAGTCCTGCAGGAGACACACAAACATCATCCATCAGGAGATCTCAGACTGAGGAGACGGGGGTTCATAAACATAAAGTCACACCTTATTACCTTGTGAAGTCCATAAAATACTCTGCTTTTGCCGTTCTTGAGTGCAGGCCCAGAGCTGGGAAATACAAAAGTTTATGAGGCTAATCGCACACAGAGAATGCTGTTCATTCTCAGCCTGCAGGTAACAGAGACTCACAGTTTGAGCAGCTCAGAGAGCTTTCCGGAGAGAGACTTGTCAAACCCTGCAGCCGCCTCTGTCAGATGAAGAGTGCCCTCCTCCTCCTCCTCCTTCTTCTCAAACACTCCCAGCACCAGACCCTGCAGACACACAAACACAGTTTAATATGATAAAAGATGCAGACGGCCACATTCTCACGCATGAACCTGCAGAGCATCTGAACCAACACGCGGAGCCGAACTGATCTGAAACCTGAATGAGTCTGGTGTGATGATGATGATGTAACTGCCACCAGATGCTAAACTCACCTTTCTGTCGCTCAGGTGAGTGTGTGAGACACAAAACGACCTGCAGGAGTTTGTCCGCACCGCCGTCCGCGTAGCTGTCCTCACCAGAAACATTGTCATCTGCTGCACACACACCGAGAGCCCAAATAAATCACTTTTAAAGGTCGTACACTGAGCATGTGCGAGAGGAAGCCGAACGGTCGCGTTTATTTGTACGTCACAGTGAGATGACGGAGAGGGGCCTTTGTCGCCACCTAGCGGCAGATGGATAATTGATTAAGGGCCAGTATTACGGATACTGGCGATATTATTTGGCGATCAAAGCAGTTTAAGAAGACCTAAAGCTGAAAAAATATGTGGCAACTTCATACTTTTAATGAACGCTTTATATTTGTTTTCACAGGTTCCTTATTTGTATGTTAAAATGACTTTAATATACACTGATATGAGTTCATTAAGTAAAACAATCTTGACATAAACTGCAAAAAGAATAAAAAACACACAAGTACATAAATTTATCTTCATTTTTTTTAATTTTTGACTATAACATGAATCTACTAATAAATATTCTTTCAAGCTTGACATTAAAAAGCATCATCAGTCTTCTTCTGATCAATATTAGTAGTAGCTACAGCAAGTCTCCATTATAAAAGTTAACTTTATACATGGAATGATTTTTAGGGGATTCTCTAACATCATTAAACAATGTGTATATGTGTGTGAATGAAGGGATATGGGACATTATATGTTGTGGACCAGGGGTAGGTAGTTAATCTTCCCAATGGGGTCACATTAGAAACTGACTGTTCTTCAGGGAAAGTCCAATAAATTATAAAAAGTTCAAATTAATGTCAGGCCGCATAAGAAACAGTCTCAGTTTGTCATGTGGCCTTCTTTGGGAAGATTGTCCACTCCTGCTGTAGACAGTCTCTTAAGAAGAAAAACAAAGCTTTGGTGTCAAGGGAAGTCATAAATTAGTCACAAAAAAGTAAGCACTTGATGTTTAATGCTATCTTATATACAGATGCCTGAACACATGTTTCTATGAAGAAGGGAGAATGCATCTTGAAGACTGTGAAATACCTGCTGATTCAACATGAACTCTTTTTCAAAATAATTTTTTCACTTTTTTTCTAACATACAACTTTTTTTGTCTTCATAGAAAGCTGTTATAGGAAGACTTTACTTAAAAGCACCGTCCTTTATTTAAACACATCATACAATTATTTATTGCATCATCGGGTAAGAATCTCTTAAGCTCAGCATTTAAAACTTTTTAAAAATGTATAAGTAAATAAAATATATCAATAAATAAATTTTTAAAAAGCATCAGAAAAGGACCTGACAGAGACCAAGTACTCGAGACATTACACTGTCTTTGTCAACACATAAATATGATTGAAAAATAATCATGTATTTGCAAACAGTATGTAGATGATGAGTGGGGTAAAAGGTGTAATTGAGGATGGACGCTCTGCAGCCTTTTCATTCATTCAGTCCATCTCTTCTGTCTCGATGGTCCGTCTCCTGCATGAACTGACTGACCAAGGAGACGTGAATCTTCTTCTACCGTGAATGATCGACATAACTAAAGTAACCCTCTATGTTCTTTTGCAGACATATATCGCTGAGCTTTGAAGTGTCTGAATGAAAATCATGATGTACAAACATAGTACTGCACATTAACACTTTATTTACACAACTACTTAAAAGAAAAAAAAATCTATTTTCATACTGACTTTAGGATCTGTGCTGCACACTGCAGCACTCATTCAAAGTATGAGATTTGGCATGTTTACATTTAAGCTTGACTTTTACTCTGAAAAATCAAACATAACAATGTATAAATCCATATGCATCAAAGGCAGATTTATACTAATACATTAGTCATTTCAAACAGCTGCATGATCATCAAGGTAAGGACGAATTTGCCTGGGCTTTGTATGTGAGTTAGGCGCCACTTTAGTCCCAACTTGTTAATTTATGTTGTTATGACTCTGTAATTCTGGCTGTAATTAACCTAAAACTCAGTTACAGCTTCAAAGGAACAGGGCCCTGGCACTGTGTTGTTTTCACATTTGGCGCTTGTCCATCACTAGTGATGAAAATGCTAAAGAAAAATATTCTTCAGTACAGCAGGTCCACAGCAGAGACAGTCGGCTCTTCAGGTTTTTTGATCTCCGGTTTGGGCAGCTTGATCCGACTCATCGCGACCACTCCACAGACAGCAAAGTGAGTTGCAATGCTGCCTACGCCAAGCCAGAAAGACCAGTCCAGACTGTCATCCAAGACGAGGAGGACGAAGAGGTTCTCCCGAAAGTTTGCCACTCGCTCAGTCAGACTGTGGTGTCTGACAGCTGCCAGGAAGCACAGAATACCCAGGGCACCAAACAGAGCTGCAGACAAGAGCAGGCAAGTCAGGGAAAGGACAAAGAGCAAAATGATGCATCACCTGAGACATACCAGCGATGAAGTTCCACAGATAGAGTCCCTTGTGCCCTTTGATGCTCTGGTATGGAACCTTGCGTGCGTTGTAAATGCAGAAAGACAGACTGACCAGCGCAAAACCCACAGCCACCAGCAGGAACAGGATCACCATCATGTGGAGGCCCCCATTCAGTGTCTGCACAAGCTTTGGGAAAACTGAAGAGAGCAGAAAGAATCAAATACTGTATCTTGTCAGCTCTGTTGGACTGTATAAAAAGTAGAGCTGTAACCCTCTACATTATTATGTAAATTTGTGGATTGCAAACAAACTTAGATAATTTTAGTATTTTGTTTGCTACCCAAACCCTAAAATTTTGGTATATTCATTAAAATAAGGTCACACGCTGATTTTTGTGAGTGTGAAAGTGGTTTGAGTTCACAGCATCAGCTTCTTTGTGCCTTTCTGAGGCCTATGATCATATCTTAGTAAATGTTTTATACTCATGTCACAACTAAAAGAACAAAGTTTGGGTTCAGGTTGAACCCCCCTGTAAAAAATAAACAAAAGTAATGCTCACGTGTTGTTCTACTCTAATAAGACAGCATCTGTGTAGTTTTAAAAGTCTGAAATCATCTTACTGTTAATTTTGGAGCGCCTGTCCCCGAGCCCGCACCTCTTGGTCTTTCCTCCCTGGAACAATCCGTAATAAATGCTCCCGATGAACTGGTCCAGCTCGGGATTTGACGCATTCACTATCTCCACCCCGGTTTTACACATGATCCGCCCGGTAACCCACCGCTCCGTGGATAAAGCCACCACCAAGAGGACCACCGAGCCGATACAGAGCGCCGAGGCCACCGAGAATGTTATCCGCTTCCACAGAGAAGGCATCTTACGAGCCCATGGTGCCCTGAGGCAGGGACCGCAGTGCGCGCTCGGCGATCACCATAAGTTTATCCCACAATTAAAAATGAAAGAAAGAAAAAAAAAAGAAAAAAAAAAAGCATCATAAGTTGCTCGCACTGTTTTGTAGCATCAACGTGCTGCACTGACGTGAGTCACAAGGAAGGGGAAACTAAATCCACGGAGGTCAAAGTGATCCCTCACCGGGAGAAACTCTATCCGTGCTGCGCGCTTGGTTTCTGCTCTCTCTCTCTCTCTCCCTCTTTTCACTCTCCTCTTTATTCATGGCATGAATTAACCTTTGCTGCTCGGCTTTTGCATGCAGAAATCTAACCGGTGACCTATAATTCTGGTTACAGCTTTAAAAGTCATGTAACCGTGTTAAATGATGACAGATGTGGTTCATTATGTCCCAGAGCCTGAAGGTCAGTGTGGACTATTAGCTACCACGAGGGTTTATTGGCCCCCATCTTTGTTTTTCGACTTCCACTTTCTTACCTTCAAGGCATTGCTGAAATTAAGCAGACATAAAGTCTTGATGACTTTGACCTCCAAATAGTAAATAGTTTGTGGTCCAAGTGAATGCTTTTGGCAAATTTGAAGAAATTTCTTTAAGATGAGATGTGTTCAAAAGCGAGTATTGTGGATGTACTGTTAATCTACTTGTTCCATCCAAGGTACGCAAAAGAGCATCTCTGAACACAAACTAGATGGTCTAGAGCAGCAGAAGGCCGCACCAGGGGGTTTTCTGTCCGGAAACACGAAGCTGAGGCTAGAAGTCACATTGGCTCACCAAAATTGCACAATAGCAGATTAGAAAAGGTTGCCTGGTTTCTGGGTTTTGATTTCTGCTGTGACATCCAGATGGCAGGGTCCGAAATGGGTATAAAAGACATGAAAGCATGAATTCATCCTGCCTTGTGTCACCTTCTTGCTAGTGGTGTAATGGTCTGCCAGAGTCCGCCTTCAAAGTAAAAGTTGTGTCTCTTGAGATGCGTTGGCTGCAGCGATATATAAGAAGAGCAGAACCACGCAAATCAGCAAATTCCTTAAATACTGAACACATTTGTGTGTGTGTTTCGGTTACTTTCACACAACTAATTGCCTATAGGTGCAATTGGAAAAGGGTTATGATGATAGTGAATCAATTGCATATACGGTAATAAAAACTCAATCAGCTTTCTAATAAATGACGTCATTCTACCTAGCATCTTTCTGGTTTCTGATGGGGGGGTTGGTGGTGGTGGGGGGTAACGGGTTAAAGAAAAAAATTGTGAATAAATTCTCCTTTGGGCACAAACCGTGTTGTTTGTATGTTTTATTTTGTTCATTCACAGTCTTTCTAAATTCAATAGGTTATAATGAAACGCAAGCTGATATTTGTGTCATTTTATACACTTTTTAATGTCTTTAGCTTCGTGGGATTATAAACTGAGAAAAGGGAAAAATAAATAACGTGCGGCAAATAATCTCAGGGTTTTGGCGACATCTGCCGGTGAGTTGGATAACCTGCTGTGCGTGATGACGTCTGACCGTCAGTCTCCCAGGCAGCAGCGGCCTGAAACTTTCGTTTTGCGAAGATGGCGGAGGCGCTGTCGACAGGTCTGGGTGAGGAGAAGGAGAAGGAGGACAGGGAGAGGGAGAAGAAGGCTGCCACAGCGGGGAAGAGCAAGGAGAAAGACGGAGTCACGGAGACGCTGGGGTTCAACGATAAAAATGGCGCTAGCAGGGGAAAGAAGAGCAACCTGTCAGGTGAGAGCTAGCTTCGTTTCCACAGGCGCTGACTCCCAGTTTGACAGCGCTAGCTAGCAGCTGAGATAATTATTGTTTACGGCGGCTATAGGATGTTTTTTTGCAGAGTTTCTCGAGAAGGCATGTAAAAATGTCAACTGAGCTTCTGCAGCTTTGGGGGTTGCTCCGAGTTTGCACATGTTGTGGGGATGTAGCTGCAGGCAGCCAGCAGCTGTTTGTGAAAAACTGAGCTGGAGTAAAGTAACGAGCAGGTGGCACAATTTTGTGATATGCATCCAAATTAAATCTAGCAGGAGGATTTCTGACTGTTAGGAAGACAGCAGCACTGCACGTGATCATGCAGAAAGTCCAGTTCAGCCAGTTGGCTTCTCGTGCGGTTTGTTTCTCTGCGCAGGCGCACTCAGATGAGTCGGTGGACACTGTGTGAGCCATAGGTGCACAGACACCCGTGTTGACTTGCTCAATGTAATGCTGAGGGCAATCATTTTTGACCCAGTTGCAAAAAAGCATGTGTTTTCAGAAGATTGGCAACATAAATTGTAATGGTTTATTCTAGTAAGATTTGTTTACTGGAAAGCGTGGACATCACGTCCATACAGCTCAGCTGTTTCTAAATTTTATACACTTTCCTTTCTCTGTGAATTTAGCAGGTGCACTCTCGGTCTTCTTATGTATATATTCGATACTGCTATTTTTAATCCAACTGGATAAAGATATTTTTTTTGACCATTCTTGCTTGCTAAACACCTACATATTTTGAACTCTGCTCCTCTTGTTCAGAAAATAAACCTTATCTATAAAGCTCCCCCAGAGCTGGAAAAAAAATACAGTACTGTGCAAAGGTTTGAGCCCTTTTCAAATTTGTTCACATCAAACAAATTTTAATATTAGTCAAAGATCACGAGAGTAAGTACAACATGCATTTTAAATTATGATTTCATTCAATAAGGGAAAAATACTATCCAAACCTACGTGTCCCTGTGTGAAAAAATAATTCCCCTCTAAACCTGATGGCTGTGTCACCCATGATAAGACTGCAAGAACTGCAGTCAGGCATTTGCGATAGCTGGCAATGAGTCTTTCTCATCAAGCGTGAACTGCCTGTTTATGGTGGAAGCGTCTCAATCAGATGTAAGTCCAGACTTTGACCATGCCACTCCAAAACCTTAATTTTGGGTTTTTTTAGCCATTCAGAGGTGAACTTGCAGGTGTGATTTATTTATTATTGTCCTGCTGCATAATCCAAGTGCTCTTGAGCTTCAGTGCACTTATGGCCGGACATTCTCCTCTAGGATGTTTTGGTAAAGAGCAGAATTCATGTTTCCAATTACCCCAGCATGTCTTCCAGGTCCTGAAGGAGCAAAGTAGCCCCAGACCATCACCCTACCACCACCATGTTTGTGTATGAAATCTTTTTATGAAATGCTGTGTTAGTTCTATGTCAGACTCAAACTACCCAAACATTCAACTTTTGTGTCATCAGTTCACAGAATATTGTCCCAAAGTCATGTAGGTCATTAATGTTTTGTGGCATTTTTGTGGGACGAGCCTGCGTGTTCTTTTTCATCAATAAAATCAAAAACACAAAGGTCTCTCCCATGGAAGCCATTTTTGTCCAGTCTCTTTTTTTATTGTTGACTCGTGAACTCTGACTTTAATTGAGCAAAGTGAAGCTTGCAGTTCTTTAGATATTGATCAGGTTCCATTGTGACTTCTAGATGAGCCCGGAGTAATATTGGTCAGCTGACCGTTCCTGGAAAGGTTCACCCCTGTTCCAAGTTTTCCCCATTTGTGGATATTGGCTCTCACCATGCCTCAGTGGAGTCCCAAAACTTTAGAAATGGCTTTGTATCCCTTTCCAGACTGATAGATGTCAAAGACTTTGTTTCTCAGCTCTTCTTGAGTTCATGCTTATAAAATATTGTTACTATAGTTTAGATTGCACTGATTTACAGGTCAGATTAATTGTTTGTTTAAAAGCACTGGATGTTAATGACTCCTAATGACAATCCATTTTAATACTAATTAAAAGGACTTTTCTATTATTGGATTTATCCAGAAAAAGGGAACAAAATTTGCTGCGAGTAATTAGTAACCAGATTAGTCTGAACAGAATACTGAGTATGCAGCATCTGATATATAATAAAAATAAAAGAAGGAGCCTAACTTTAGCTAGGACATTTCATATCCGGGTAAAGCCGCTTCAAACATGTAAATGAAATGAAATAAACTAATATAAAACCAAGTGACCCGAAGAGCTTCAACTTTCAAAATCTTAACACCTTTGGGATGAACTGGAGCTCCTGCTGTTAGCCAGGCCTGATCAAACCACATGAGTGGCCAACCTCACTAATACTCTTGTGGCTAAATGGGAACAAATCCCTTCGTTCATGTTTCTAAGCTTTAGCAGAGGAGTTTAGACGGTTCTAGCAGCAGATTAGTTGGAGTAGTTTTGGTTTTAGTGTAGCCATTTCTTATCTGATTGAGTTTACCATTAAGTAAGGACTCTCTGTTTGCTGTGTTGATAGTGTTGTTTGTGATAGATTCAAAACCCAATATAAAGAATAATTTATTCCTGTCTGTATCTCCAGACCTGTCTCTGGTCAGATTTATTACTACTGAGCTCACCAGAGGTTACTTCCTAGAACACAACGAGGCCAAATACACCGAGCGCAGAGAGCGGGTCTACACATGCCTCCGCATCCCCAAAGAACTGGAGAAGGTGAACACACAATGCACCCCCCACTTAGGGAAAAAAAAAATTAAATGAACTAAACACTGTTGTAATAAATGTATTTCTCCCCTCTCTTCCTGTTTTCAGCTGATGACGTTTGGCTTCTTCCTCTGTCTGGACGCCTTCCTCTACGTGTTTACACTGTTGCCCCTCAGGGTGATTCTGGCCTTGTTGCGACTCTTCACAGTGCCATGTTGTGGCCTCAGGTACATATAAGCATAAGTATTAGAGTTACATATTAAAGTACATTTCCTTAACCCATGATTTGTTATTAACAGGAAATATTTTGATACATGTGCTTCTCATCAGTTCAACTCCACCATCATTAAAGTATATTTGCATAGATTGTGTTGGATGTCATTTATGTACGAGGTACAAATGTTGTGATTATCATGATTATCAGGTCCTGTGAAGTGTAATGTTGGAGTAGAGCCTCAGCAAAAAGGTGATTTCATCAGTGATTTTTCTGTCTTCTAAATTAGTTAGTAAAAAATAAGAAATTTAGAGAATAATAGAGTAAAGTCAACGTCAGGCTCGACCTAGTCATTGCTCTCATAATGCTGGAAAAAAAAAGCAAACTCTGGCTATTTAAATTTACTGATTTGTGGCAATTTGAGCAAGATGAATAAAATAACGAAAAAGTTGTTTACTTTTTTCACCTTGTTTATTTGCACCAATCTAATTTGATTTCAAAGGGAGACTCATTGGTTACTGCATGCTTTTATTTACAGTCTCACTAGTATCTTGTTTACCTGTTATCACTGTGACTGCACCTGCTCTCACAGATGTGGAGTAATAATAGACTCTGAATCCTGCTGGCAACAAGTTCTGTTAGCATTAGTGCAATAAAAGCACTAATGCAACAAGCATTACATCTGTACACTGAACATAATGGGAGTGAGAGCAAATGGGAGGGAGACACCGACATGGAACCCATCGTGTTCATCTGGGATTTTCAATCATGTCACCTAACTTGACCACAGTTTGCAGTCTAATAATAAACTTTTATCAATATAAAAATGAAAGCTGTTGATATGGTAAAGTTGACATACCTATAAAATGCAAAACCTTTGCCCCTATATTCCCTCAGTTATGATTGCTTTTGCAATAGGAGCTGGTTCACTGTGCGACAAAGTAAACACAGAACAATGTTGAACAGATTGGCCCCATTCGTCTGCTCATTGTCGCCGACACCCAGTCTGGCTTTCTGAGTCAGGATTGGGCTGATATACCTTCCATATTTTTATTAGGCAGGTGCATCCCTTATTAGTCCTTTGTTGATCAGTACTAATATTACACTGTTAATCAGTTTGATTACAGTCACTTAATTTTTTGTGTTGCGTTGTGTGCACTTTTTCCAAAATCTGTATATCTTGTGGTATGTACAGCGTAGGCAACATGACCCATATTTAGAGCTTTCCCTGCTTTCCTCAAATCCAGAATTCTTTTTAGAAACTTTAAAGAATCAAATTGTGGTTCATTGAGAATATTCCAAAAAACAGGAGCAAGAAATAAATATGTTCTGCAGTCCTACTTTAAAGGGGGCTCTATCACCCTGGGCAGGGTCTTTGCCTGAAGCAGTGCAATGTTGTTATTGACCTCCGGGGGGCAGCAGAGCTCTGAGACTACAGCCATCACTATGCTGTTCTGTTCTGGTGATTTTCTTGTGAACATTTTCTTTGTCTGTTTGTGCGTTGTTTAGCGGCTCCCGCTTGCTTCAGCCAGCCCAGGTGTGCGACGTACTCAAAGGCTTCATTATGGTGCTGTGTTACTCAATGATGAGCTACGTGGATTACGCCATGATGTACCATCTCATCAGAGGACAGTCTGTCATCAAACTATACATCATCTACAACATGTTAGAGGTACACTGTGTAATCTTCCTCATTGGCCAGTTCAGTATCTAATGACACTGCACCACTCATTGACTAGCTCTCCCCCGTCATCCTTCCCTTGTTGTGTTGTCAGGTGGCGGACCGCCTGTTCTCATCATTCGGCCAAGACATCCTGGACGCTCTTTACTGGACCGCCACAGAGCCCAAGGAGAAGAAGAGAGCGCACATAGGCGTGATTCCTCACTTCCTCATGGCTGTTCTCTACGTCTGTATCCTCAAAAACATCACTGATATTAAAACGGTTAAAAGTTAGTCAGTTTAAAGTTGATTTGGAACATTAATCAGTTTTATCATTTATCATTCTGAAGTGTATTTAAAACAAATAACATTAAAAGCTTAAATTCAGATTTCGAAACTGACAGAAAAAGGTCACATTAGAGGCAAAAGGAAAGACAATACTTGGAAGAATAAATGCCCCCAGTGATCCCAAACAAGTGTCTTTCATCACTCTGCTATTTAATCTTCCCAGTCTTCGACTTTCTCCATAAACCAAACAGTCAATCAAAGTTGAAGTAATCATTAGCAGCAAATCTAACAGCTGTACTTCAGACTAGTAGGGCACATAAAGTCATTGCATCAGTATTATTACAGTGCAGAAAATGTGTATTTTTCCTCAACATGTATCCAGTTCTTCATGCCATCCTCATCATGGTTCAGGCCACAACTCTCAATGTAGCTTTCAACTCCCACAACAAGTCCCTGCTCACCATTATGATGTCAAACAACGTGAGTGTTGTGCACAGACATATTACCCCGTTTAAAAACGTGTGCAGCATCTCCAGTTCAGTCCTGATGTTTTTGTGTTGGGTTTTTCTTATTTCTGCAGTTTGTTGAGATCAAAGGGAGTGTATTTAAGAAGTTTGAAAAGAACAACCTTTTCCAGATGTCAAATAGTGGTAAGTGGTGGTAAAACAGCTAGCTACGTTCCACAAAAATCTAAATTTTTGAATACTTTGTGCCTCCTCCTCTCAGTATGATTATTTAATACAAAGTAAATATGTGGAATCGAGTTCAGCTGCAATGAGCACAAAGTAGGTTAATCCTGGATTGATTTGTTTGTTCCCCATAGACATAAAAGAGAGGTTCACCAACTACATCCTCCTGCTCATCGTCTGTCTGAGAAACATGGAGCAGTTTTCATGGAATGCTGGTAACATAATACAAAGCTTTGCAAAGACTACTGAAAGCTATACAGCTGCATACAGATGTGCATTATCATAGTACCCCACTTAGGTTCATAATCAGCTCTTTTCACTCTTGCTAAGTAGCTCACTGTTTCTTTTACTACTAATACTGGATTAAATAATTATACTGATTAGATTTTAATGTGTTTGTTTTCAGACCACTTGTGGGTGCTGTTTCCTGATGTAGTCATGGTGATAGCCTCAGAGGTTGCCGTGGATGTTGTCAAGCACGCCTTTATCACCAAATTCAATGACATCAGTGCTGATGTAAGTCCTTCCTTTCTACGTTTGACGGTTTATTAACTTGGTTAAGGTGCACTTGAGTGTTTGGCCACTAGAGGAGAAACACATTTGTTAAAACTGTTCTATTCTATTCTACTGGGTGAACTATTCTATCATGTTCACCCAACAGCAATTCAGTACAATGAGAAACACATTTTAAATCAGATAAAATAAATCTGTTAATTAGAATGAACATCTAACAGTCTTAGCAAGCTCTGATGTGAAAAACTTGGAATAAATCACCATAAAATGGTGAAAACCGATCAAAAGCTTCATAACAGGACTTGGGCGGTGGGACCTAAGAAGACTTAGCTTTCCAGACTGTGAGTGTTCATATACAGTATGTATATGTTTTAAGAGAGTTTTGTGGGGAGAAAGTGGCTGAAATATGATTAATACAGTTAAAATTGTTGACTGTTGTCCATCAGCTTCAACACAGTTCAAATATTTGTGTGGAAAAGATTAGTGGGGAGTGTCATATTATTCTAGGTATAAAAACCATTTTAATGGGATATTTTGTCATTTCTGTCTTAGATCTATTACTTTCTACATTTGGATGTGCTTTTGCGCATATAAGCACATCTAAATGTAGTTATCGTGTCACCGTGTATCAGCTGAACTTAGAAATAGGCTGCAGTTTTATTTAGATATTCTTGGCATCGTTAAACGTCTGCTGCAGTGTACAGAGAAAAATCAGTGGACTATGATAATTAAGTTTTAGAGCTTCTTTTTTCTCAGTTATTGTATGGGCATTTATCTTCAAAGGATGTCATCATTTGGAAAACGTGTCATGCCTGTGAGTTCAGATTTGGTATCTGATAACCCATTTTACAATGTTGTGATCTCACAGCAAAACTAACAGGAGTGATAGAAATTACTTTGAAGAACTGAGATGATGGTGCATATTTTTCTGTCATGTTTAGGGTTATATACATGTTAAATCTATAGTGTTGTGTTTTAAAAAATAATAGGTAAACAACACAAGGTAAAACATTATAGTATTTACCATGATATGCACCTCAAATTAAGATGATCTAGAACAATAAGAGGGTTAGAGTTCTGGTCACTTGAGCCATATAAAATATGTTATATCGTAGTATTTCATGATTTACAAATCTGTGTATTTTCCCTGTGTTGGTCTCTTTAGCACTATTGTTATACTGTTAGAGAATCATCCACCTGCACGAGAAATTGTCAGCAGGCCCATTTTTTCCTTATCAATTTCTCACTTCCTTCCCTAATGGGTCGCCTTTCTCTTTGATTTTCCTCCAAGGAGTTGTAACTATGCTTATACAACAGAAAGCAGCCCCACAGGAAGGGATTAACCCCTTTATCCCCAAACTGTCAAACCTAATCACACAAACCTCACTCACATTGTAAGTGTTCAAGCGCCTGTGAGTCCATACTAATCCACGTTTAATCCGCACACGCACATTTTTGCTTCTTTTCGGCTTCATGAACTTACCTTTACTGTGCTTTCACCTTGCATTCATGCACCAGAGTAAAGAACAAGCAGGTAAACCAATTATGAGACTTGCAGTAAACAAGTTAACATTTATCACGTCACCACGACAAGGCAGGCGCTCTACTCAGTAGCTTTATATTTGTTTCATATTTTGATGTTTCTCTTGTATTGGTTGACACGTTGCCTCTGTCTCAGGTATACGGGGAATACAGAGCCAGCCTCGCCTTTGACCTGGTCAGCAGTCGACAGAAAAATGTGAGTGAAGCAACTCAAATCACTGCGGTTTAAGAGAATAAAAATAAAAGGACAAGGTGCTGTTTGTTTTTTCTCTAATGAAAGACAACATTTTTTTAAGTAAAGTTAATATAAAGAACAGAGCCCAGAACATGATATTGTGAAACAACTTTGAATGATTAAAGGAACATTAGATGAACACAGTAGATTAGTGAGGTGTAGCAGAGAGAGGCTTTTTGTTTTCTATCCTTTACAGCAGCGGTCCTCAACCCCCGGGCCTCGGACCGGTACCGGTCCGTGAGTCGTTTGGTACCGGGCCGCGAGAGTTGAGGCTCAGGTGTGAAATTTATGGTTTTCAGGGTTTTTATCGGTTTTCAGTGTTATTTTGTTATCGTTTTTATCATTAACTCAGTTTTCCTGGGTCTTTTCACGTGTGTTATGAATAAATCGTCTTTTTTTCGGTACCGGCACTAGTTTTATTTTGTTGTATTTATCCGCGACACCTTATTGCCGGTCCGTGAAAATATTGTCGGGCATAAACCGGTCCGTGGCGCAAAAAAGGTTGGAGACCACTGGTTTACAGGAGAAGATTTCAGTACCACAGCGACCACAGGGGTGGCGAGAATCCTGGAAGCCCGAGACCAACCAGAGAAAGGAGAAGAACAGAGCACAAAGACACCTAGTTGTTTATATTGCAAAGAAGTTTAGAATCTTGTTAGACATAGTTTATAATGGGAGCAAAAGTAATGAGAGGGACTTTACAAATAGTTGCAGGATTTATATGTTATGTAAATTGCCCAAACACAGTGTTCAGACTGGATATGCGCTACCCGTTAAAGGGGGCGAAGAAATCAGGACTAAGTTTTAAAGATGAAACTCTATAGAGGATGTTTCCAAAGGTTGAGAAAATAATCTAGGACCTTTACCAGGAAAAAGCTAATTGTATCTTTTACACTTTACAGTGTACACTGAGGGAAGTCAGGAATAGTTTTAAACTAGGATTAAAAAAAATTAAACTGGGTGAAAAGGGGGTGTAGCAAGTAGATTTAGGGCAGCTCACAGCCCGGCGTAAACGCAAGGTGCTGTCTCACAGCTTAAGTTAATTGTTTGATTTATTTTTATGACAAAATAATTAGGAAACATTGAAAACATACAACCCGTTGAGGGGACAGATAGGGTTGGGCAAGTGAAAGGTTTTGTTTGTTTAGCATAATCACTTTTGTTATATTTTAGCTTTTAACATGGAACATGCCTCGCCGGAGCTTCTCTCCTGATGCTACCCCGCCAAAAAACCCTTATCCATAGAGACTATGTCAGCTCCCAGACAGACGAAAACAAACTAAAAGCCAGCAATAAACAACTTAAACATAATCACAAAGAGAGAACAATACAGAATCCACATCTGAACCAAAGAGTAAAACAGTGAAATGTGGATTATTAAATATTAGGTCTCTCTCCTAAAAGTCTCTGTTATCTCACCCCAACCGGTCGCAGCAGATGGCTGCCCCTACCTGAGCCTGGTTCTGCCGGAGGTTTCTTCCTGTTAAAAGGGAGTTTTTCCTTCCCACTGTCACCAAAGTGCTTGCTCACAGGGGGTCAGATGATTGTTGGGTTGTTCTCTGTATCTATGAAGCGCCTTGAGGCGACGTTTGTTGTGATTTGGCGCTATATAAATAAAATTCAATTGGATTGTATTGAAGTAAACTTACTGGGATAAATTAGGAATTAGTTCATTCCTCAAGTGAGAAATGAAAAAGGGGGACTGTTAGGAATAAAAGAAATATTTTAATGTGTATCTGCTCATTATATTGTTTTATGTACTTTAATAATGAAGGCTTGTAGAGCAAGGCCACCTTTGACTCACAAATAAGTGCTCAGCTGGACTGAAAAGCAGGAAGTTTTAGTGCACAAGGCATATTAATAGATATAGACACAAAAAAGAGGAACTCTCCATATAAACAATGTTCAAGCCTGTGTGACTTGTAAAGTACCGAAATAACACCATATAAGACACAGCTGATGATTCTAATGTTAGAGAGCTCTTGCAACTGGCGTTTGAGCTGTGCAGGGTTCTCTCTCTCTGGAAGATGATTAAATAAAGAAATATAACTGTTTTAACACACTATGAGTTGGTTTTCTCTGTTTTGTCATGGGGAAAAGGAATCGGGTTTAATAGACTAAATGCTGACCGGTGTCTGGACATGCTCCTGATCTACTGGCCACCGTGCCACAGTAACAGCCGTAGGGTGGGGTGCTGCCACAAGAATGTCACAGGTGCAGGTTGGGGCGGGCGCCTCATCTTGGTACCTCTGTCCAGTCTTATTTCCACCAAGAACAGTCAGAAGAGCTCAGACACGCGTGCCAGCATCCAGCATTGCCAGTAGCCCTGCCTCATACACCTTGAGTCAGTTGCAGCATGATACATTGATGACAGTGTTGTGCATATGTCCTTTTCTTTTCTGTTATTGCTATTCACCTCTGATCATAACATCTGATAATTATTGATTCTGTTATATCAATCGGTGAGTAACATTTTAACAGTGAATGAGGAACGTGTTGAGAGCACATCCAGCAGTTTTTCCTGATTTTTAGCTCATGATTTCATTAAAAGAATGGACTGAGTTATTCATGAGTAAAACTGTGTTGCTTTGGTAATGTTTTACATAACAATGTGTTAACTGTGTCTCCAGGCGTACACAGACTACAGTGACTCAGTCTCCAGGAGAATGGGCTTCATCCCGCTTCCTTTAGCGCTGCTGGTCAGTCGTTCTTTCAGAGGATGGCTTTTGATATTGAAATGTTTGCTCCCACGTTTGCTCGCTTATAAATGTGACGATGTTTTTTCAGCTGATCAGAGTGGTGACCAGCTCAGTGAAGATCCAGGGGTCGCTCTCGTTTATGTGTGTCCTGCTGTTTTACTTGGGGTAATTGGCCAACATGTCTTCATCATTTTTAATTATTTTCTTGACACTGTTTGTTTTCATGTCCACGTGACTTTTGCCTGTCTCTGTGAGCAGGATGATCACTCTGAAGGTTCTCAACAGTATCGTTCTCCTGGGAACTTCCTGTGTGTTTGTGAAAGAGGCCAACATGGAAGAAAAGCTCTTCGACCCTCCACCTGT